>NC_088400.1:20480710-20663210 GCF_034236695.1 Oncorhynchus nerka
TACCCTACCTTACCCTACCCTACCCAACCCAACCTTACCCTACCCAACCCTATCCAACCCTACCCTGCCCTACCTTACCCAACCCAACCCAACCCTACCCAACCCTACCTTACAATACCCAACCAAACTTACCCTACCCAACCCAACCATTCCTTACCCTACCCAATCCTACCCTACCTAACCCTACCTTACCCTACCCAACCCAACCCTACCTTAACCTACCCTACCCAACCTTACCCAACCCTACCCAACCTTACCGTACCCTACCCAACCCAACCCAACCCAACCTTACCTTACACTACCCAACCCAACCCTCCCCAACCTACCCAACCCTACCTTACCCTACCCACCCCCACCCCTACCCAACCTTACCGTGCCCTACCCAACCCAACCTTACCGTACCCTACCCAACCCTACCTTAACCTACCCAACTCTATCTTGCCCTACCCAACCCAACCATACCTTACCCTACCCAACCCAACCCTACCCAACCCAACCCTTCCTTACACTACCCAACCCTCCCCAACCCTACCTTACCCACCCCTACCCAACCTTACCGTACCGTACCCTACCCTACCCTACCCAAGCCTACCCTACCCTACCCAACTCTATCTTACCCTACCCAACCCTACCCAACCCAACCCAACCTTACCTTACCCTAACCAACCCTACCCAACCCTACTTTACCCAACCCTACCCAACCCAACCCTATCTTACCTTACCCTAACCAACCCTACCCTACCCTACCCAACCCAACCATACCTTACCCAACACTACTCAACCCTACCCACCACCATCAAATGTCCACCCAAATATCCAACTGTGTGTGTGTGTGTGTGTGTGTGTGTGTGTGTGTGTGTGTGTGTGTGTGTGTGTGTGTCCATATGTGTATGTGTCATGTCAAGTATAGTAATAACAACATGGTATAGGTTAAGCATTCTGTAACTTAACTAGTTGTCTTGTTCTACACACAGTACAGGAGAGTGAGAGTTTTGGCCCATCAATAGAATAGAAGCCTACTGCCGTTCTATACTGTTCACATCCAAGCCTCTATCTCATCCTCCAACATCACCTCTCTCTATCTCTCACTGAGACCCTGGGTTAAAACACTCACACACAAGACAGGTCATCTGACACAGGCTACACACTCTGGTGCATCTTACCCTCTCCACCGTCCAAAATGCAGGGGATTCTGGCAACTTTATAAAAATAATACCCTCTTCCCCTTCTTCTGCTTGTTCTGCAAACTACCCTGCCTGTGACACTTCCCCTCTACGTCTCTCTGCTGGCGTGCGTCTCGAGCTGTGATATGATGTGTAGTACATGTGTCAGTGCTGACAAAAAAAGCATGTTCCTCTTTTGTCAGTTTCCGGCCACCGGAAGTATGAGTGACAGTGATACTGAGTTTAGCTGTGTGTGTGTGTGCGTGTGTGTGAGTGTGAGTGTGAGTGTGTGTGGGTGTGTGTGTCAGTTATATCGACCGTATGTCAGTCTCATTGGTTGTGTGTAAGTCTGGGGATGAGAGGGGTCATCATGGGATAATGACTTAAATGTAATGTAAATGTAATCAACTAGATTCAGCTGCGGGCCAATTTGTTCTTGAGCAGATGGTCAGGGGGCCGGAAAATAATTACAAATAGTTTGTAGACTGAAAATTGACAGCAAGAAGCCCAAACAGATGTTATATTCAACTAAAACAAAATAATTTCAAAATTCGCTTACATTTGTGTACGATCCCATACAGTGCCTTCGGAAAGTACTCAGACCCCTTCAAATCTTGTTACGTTACAGTCTAATTCTAAAATTGATTAAACCATTTTTTCCCTCTACACACAATACCGCACAATGACAAAGCAAAAACAGGTTTAAAAAAAAAGTTTGTTAATTTATCTTAAAAAATGAAAAAACTGAAATATCACATTTGCATAATACCCTAATAAATGTAGGAATCCATGTTATTCAATTATTGCACCCACACTGCTTGCACGCACCAACGAGCGTATGCGTTGCCAAGGGCTAAAATAAAATAAATTCCTATTTCTGACATGGATCGCGCTGCAAGTCCTGCCTCTCCCATCTCCTCATTGGTTTATAGAAGCAGGTACCCACGTGCCATCTCCTCATTGGTAATACCCACGTGGGTGATTGAAAGACCAACTGTTTTGCCGGTTGTCGTGGTAATACTATGAAAGTGATGCCAATCACCATATAAGTTCAATTAAAAGCACCCTGCCAGTTGGGGAACCCTGCAGTACCTGACAATTGAAGGACACACACTCACGAGTAAGGGGCATTATTATATTACCCCCTGGTAAGTTGGCTGAGAACACATTCTCATTTACAGCAACAACCTTGGGAATAGTTACAGGGGAGGGGATGAGCCAATTGTAAACTGGGGATGATTAGATGGCCATGGTGGTATTAAGGCCAGATTGGGAATTTAGCCACACCCTTACGATAAGGTATCTTTAGTGACGACAGAGAGTCAGGACACCCATTTAACGTTCCATCTGAAAGACGGACCCACTACACAGGGCAATGTCCCCAATCACTGCCCTGTGGCATTGGGATTTTTTTTTTAGACCAGAGGAAAGGTTGCCTCCTACTGGCCCTCCAACACCACTTCCAGCAGCATCTGGTCTCCCATCCAGGGACTGATCAGGACCAACCCTGCTTAGCTTCAGAAGCAAGCCATCAGTGGGATGCAGGGTGGTATGCTGCTTTGAAACTTGGTTGAGACATCCTTCAAAAGCTAAAGCAAGGCAGTTATACATTTCCTCTTCTCTCCTTCTCATGTTTCCTCTGTGGACCTCAAAATAAATAGTGTACAAGAACATATGAGGAAAGAGGAGATGAGGAAAGAGGAGACGAGGAAAGAGGAGATGAGGAAAAGGAGATGAGGAAAGGGAGATGAATTCTAAGTAACATTTGCATTATTTTTCTTTTCCACCAGTCTCTGTCATTAGGCTACAAATTACTAAGCTCGATATGAACAGTTCGTTTGTTTATACTCTGCATGGTGTCGTATAACACAACAAGACAGGCAGACATTCCTTTTATGGTCATGCCTATATAGGTCATAAATCTCCCCTCCTATTTGGTACATTCCATGTGTCATTGTTTACAGCAAAATGACACATGTCAAGTTTTTCTTCCTCCGTATTCAAACTGAATAAAAGTGCTTTATATAACGAAAACGAAACTAACTACCGAGCTGAATACACACCTGAAACTGACGTTGTAGTTCTGTGGCGGTTTGACTTCGGTATCACACTCACATCATGGCATTTTAAATATCAGCTATCTCTTCACGTTTTATAGCCATTGGTCATCTTTCCCGTAGTGGTGACTTTAATACTAGTGATATTGTTGTGCACCAAATTTAGAATATTTTCGGTGTTGCAAATCGTCAGGTTTCGAAGTGGGCATTATTATGTTACTAAGTAATAACATAACATTACTAGTAAAAACTGAATCATAACAACATTAATTATTAATAACATAGCGTTACTTAGTAATATCATTACTTAGTAATAACGTAACATACTAGTAATAAGTAAGACAGCACTACTTAAAGGAATTACATGTTAGGTAACGTTACTTATAGTAATAATAAGTGGCATTTGTTATAGTACAACATATTGTGTATGTCCTGAGGCCTCGGGACTCTATATGCGACAAATCACTGTGAAATGAGAAGTATTATTGTACTGATAGAGTTTTGACTCTAACCAACACAGGCTATGGCCTGAGGGTTGATACGTTATCGTGATCCCATCATAATCAGGTCACAGTTAACCTGATTACCCACCCACATTTATAATTCCTCCATTTTGGGAAATAATGCTCTGGGAGTTTGTTGAAAACCGTATCTTCTTTGTGTGTTTGTGTGTGTGTGTGTGTGTGTATGTGTGTGTGTGTGTGTGTGTGTGACTCTACTGTACTGTACTCAGAGTGACACCCAGAGAGCTTATAAAGAGTTTATGCTTATACTGTACTTCTGTTGTTGAACTAACCACCCTGACCCTGTGGTCTTCTCAGTTTCCAGCAAGAGATCGCTCTACTGGCTGTCTGCAGGGCCTCTCCTAGGGCCTTTTTTAAACTATGGTATTAACTGATCAGAATTGTATTTATTATGAGTAATTTAGAAATAAGTTAATATGATACAATAAACTGGTTTCTCAGTGCCATTTGTGTGTTGTGTAACTTTCCACCTCCAGATGGCAGTAAAGTCAAGTGTATCATGCTATATCAGCCTGAAGTTGCTTTGTGATCATAGCTAGACTTTAATCATCCGCACTTTGTTTGGCATTCACTTAGCATCACAGTGTGTGGTATGTCCAGTCCAACACCAAAAGAGCTACTTGATTGTCAGGTTTTGCTTAGAAAATGATGTTTCTTCATTGGTCATTTAGTGTCAACTGTCATAAAACAACATGGCCGCCGATGTTGTGCTGTGTGAATAACTAATCTCTCATTAACATCATGTTGGCTCCAACATCAGAGCCAGCAGCCTGTATTTTTTTACAAGGCTTTTTATAGAGTCCCACTTTCACTATGAAAAGTGCCACTGAATAACAAGTGAAACAGAGCTGTAAACAACCCCTGGAGGAAAGGGGACAGGCAGAGCAAGGTGAGGGAACGAGACGGGCTGACTGAGGGTGTGTCCCAAACCAAATGGCACCCTATTCCCTATATAGTGCCGTACTTTTGGCCAGACAAATGTGGACACTAGTATTGTGCACAGCAAAAGTAGTGCACTATGTAATGAATAGGGTAGGATTTTGGACAAAGCTACAGTGAGAAAGAAGTAACAGAGAGAGGGATCAAGGAGACCTTTCCTGAGTATCTCTGTCACTATGGTAACCAGAGTTTGGTCGGGGGGGCACACAGAACCACACACGAGCATCACTTCATTCACTGTGCTGCTGATCGATCAGTAGAGAGGGCGAGAGGATAGGGGAGGACTGTTTATGTAGTTTGTGTCGTTCTCAATAAAGATTGGATTTACAGTAACTCCCCCACCCCACCCACTCCCACCCCTTCACCCCTTTACTGCTGCTGGCTCCTGCATTCTCCTATAAAACACTGCAAACATAAAAACCCACAAGCACTTAAGAGCTGTCTTAGTGATGGGGAGGAGGGTGGGT
This sequence comes from Oncorhynchus nerka, assembly GCF_034236695.1. Classification (NCBI taxonomy): domain Eukaryota; kingdom Metazoa; phylum Chordata; class Actinopteri; order Salmoniformes; family Salmonidae; genus Oncorhynchus; species Oncorhynchus nerka. The sequence continues at coordinate 20,485,861 of NC_088400.1, forward strand.
TGGAGGGTAAAACATCCTTTTCTTTACACCCCTCAATCACTCCATCCGGCCTCAGCGGAGAGAGAGAAAGAGATTGAGGGGAGGATATATTGTCTCTGATGGGCTATTTGATTAAGATGGATTACGCAATGAATTGTGAATTGTCATTGGACTGATGAGGTGAATGTGTGTGGTGCCCAACTCTATACTCTGGTAAAGTCAACAAGCTTTTAGTTTTGTAGTTGTTTTAAATTGCATTTATTTATTTAGTTTATTTAAATTAAACCCACAGCTCAATTTAGACTACCTGCTGTCAGACAGTTTGAGTTATGGGAGGTATGGGTAGGGGCTAAATGTTCTCGTTGATTAGATTCCCTGGTCTCCAGCCTCTTAGGGGGTGTGAGAGATAAGAGTCCCCTGGTTGCCGTGGTGAACCCTCACCGTCACTGTGGCAGCAGTAGCTCAGATACAAGATAAACGCCAATCCCGTCGGTCCAGGACAGACAGACATACAGACAGACAGACAGACATGCAGACAGACAGACAGACAGGCAGGCAGGCAGACAGACAGACAGGAGCAGGTGTGTTTCAACCTCAATGCCTAAACACTGTAACACACACACACACACACACACACACACACACACACACACACACACACACACACAGAGAGGGAGTTAAAGTGATTTCCACTGCTTCCCTCTCAGTGAAGGGAGGTCATCTACAGCAAAGGCCCCACAGGTAGACTACCTCCCTACTTATCTACACTGTACTTAGGGCTACTGTTTTCATCACTGGCTGCTGGTTATCCTATACCTCTGGCTGTAGGTGTTATAACGGACTGTTATCTCTACTCTACTGGCTGGCCTATATCTCTGGCTGTAGGTGTTATAACTGACTGCTATCTCTACTCTACAGGCTGCTGGCTGGCCTATATCTCTGGCTGTAGGTGTTATAACGGACTGTTATCTCTACTCTACTGGCTGGCCTATATCTCTGGCTGTAGGTGTTATAACTGTCTGCTTTCTCTACTCTACTGGCTGCTGGCTGGCCTATATCTCTGGCTGTAGGTGTTATAACTGACTGCTATCTCTACTATACTGGCTGCTGGCTGGCCTATATCTCTGGCTGTAGGTGTTATAACGGACTGTTATCTCTACTCTACTGGCTGGCCTATATCTCTGGCTGTAGGTGTTATAACTGACTGCTTTCTCTACTCTACTGGCTGCTGGCTGGCCTATATCTCTGGCTGTAGGTGTTATAACGGACTGTTATCTCTACTCTACTGGCTGGCCTATATCTCTGGCTGTAGGTGTTATAACTGACTGCTTTCTCTACTCTACTGGCTGCTGGCTGGCCTATATCTCTGGCTGTAGGTGTTATAACTGACTGTTATCTCTACTCTACTGGCTGCTGGCTGGCCTATATCTCTGGCTGTAGGTGTTATAACTGACTGTTATCTCTACTCTACTGGCTGCTGGCTGGCCTATATCTTTTATTTTTTTAATTTAACCTTTATTTAATGAGGCAAGTCAGTTAAGAACAAATTCTTATTTACATTGACGGTTTACCAAAAGGCAAAAGGCCTCCTGTGTAGATAATAATAAAATATAAATACAGAACAACAGACACATCACGACTAGAGAGACGACACTACATAAAGAGAGACCTAAAACAGCAACATGGCATGGCAACACAACATGACAACACAACATGACAACACAACATGGTAGCAACACAAAACATGGTAGCAACACAACATGGTAGCAACACAACATTGTAGCAACACCAAACATGGTAGCAGCACAAAACACAGTATAAACATTATTGGGCACAGACAACAGCACAAAGGGCAAGAAGGTAGAGACAACAATACATCAAGCAAAGCTGCCACAACTGTCAGTAAGTGTGTCCATGATTGAGTCTTTGGATGAAGAGATTGAGATAAACTGTACAGTTTGAGTGGTTGTTGCTGCTCGTTCCAGTCGCTAGCTGCAGCGAACTGAAAAGAGGAGCAACCCAGGGATGTGTGTGCTTTGGGGACCTTTAACAGAATGTGACTGGCAGATCGGGTGTTGTATGTGGAGGATGAGGGCTGCAGTAGGTATCTCAGATAGGGGGGAGTGAGGCCTAAGAGGGTTTTAAAAATAAGCATCAACCAGTGGGTCTTGCGACAGGTATACAGAGATGACCAGTTTACAGAGTGTAGAGTGCAGTGATGTGTCCTATAAGGAGCATTGGTGGCAAATCTGATGGCCGAATGGTAAAGAACATTTAGCCGCTCGAGAGCACCCTTACCTGCCAATCTATAAATTATGTCTCCGTAATCTAGCATTGGGTAGGATGGTCATCTGAATCAGGGCAAGTTGGCAGCTGGGGTGAAAGAAGAGCGATTACGATAGAGGAAACCAAGTCCATATTTAACTTTAGCCTGCAACATTGAGATGTGCTGAGAGAATGACAGTGTACCATCTAGCCATACTCCCAAGTACTTGTATGAGGTAGGGTGTACATGCACATTCCCAGATATCATCAACAGTTAAACAATCAATGCATGATGGCAGAGGGCAGAGCCCTGCAGTGTTGATTTATGACATTTGAATGTGCATTACATGGCAACCTCAAGCTCGAAGTAATCACACCTAGGGTTGCACATAATGGGGAATGTTCAGAGGTAGAAACTTTCTGTGGGAATAAATGGGAATAGATGGGAATTAACGGAAATACATGCAAATTAATATGAATACCATTTATATGTAGATGTTTTTTGCATTGGACATATTTACCATCTCATATGGAGACAGAAACATTAACCTTTTACCTTGTCATAAGTAGACAGAATTGCAAATGATTAAATCCTTCCATAGAAAAATAAATGTTAGTTACAAATGGAACTTTAATTTAATGAGTTGACTCTTCACATGGGATGATTTCACTGAACAACAAAAGAAAGGGAATATTGAATGATTCCCAATGATCCATTGCATCTCCCAAAAACATTTTCAACATCTGTAAAATGATAGTCTAGAAATTAAAGCTTTGGTTGTCTTCCTCTCAGGCTTCCATGTCTTCTCCCTGAACCTCCTCAATATCCACCTCTTGAACATCAGACTCTGAGGCCTCATCTTCACTGTCACTTTCCAACCTTGTTGAGGATGGTTCGTTGTCAGGCTCAAAAAGCCTCAAATTTGCCCAGATGGCCACACATTTTTCAAACCTTGTATTGGTCAGCCTGTTGCGTGCTTTGGTGTGTGTGTTCCCAAACAAGGACCAGTTACGCTCTGAGGCGGCTGATGTTGGTGGGATTTGGAGGATGATGGAGGCAACAGGGGAAAGAGCCTCAGATCCACAAAGCTCCTTCCACCAGGTGGCCGATGAGATATGTTGGCACGACAATACTTCCATATTGCATCTCCATCCCAAAGCCCTTGCTTGGAAGTGTACTTCACCAGACTACCAAGAACCTTGCCCTCATCCAGGCCAAGGTGGCGAGACACAGTAGGGATGACACTATAGGCCTTGTTGATCTCTGCACCAGACAGGAGGCTCTTGCCAATATACTTGGGGTCCAACATGTACGCTGCGGCGTGTATGGGCTTCAGGCAGAAGTCTTTATGCATTTTGATGTATTTCAGACCTGCAGTTTCCTCTGCTTGGAGTAACAGCAGGCAGGGCAGTACAGATTTCTTCTTTTACATCTGCAAGCAGAGTCTGAACATCAGACAGGATATGACATTGTCTCCCTCAGTCCATGCAATGGCTAATGCTATAGTTTTCAGGAGTTTTAGGCTGCTTACCACTCTCTCCCAAAATACATCATCCAGGAGGATCCTCTTGATGGGGCTGTCCATATCGGCAGACTGTGATATGGCCATTCCTTGGAGAGACTCCTTCCCCTCCAGGAGACTGTCAAACATGATGACAACACCACTGGTGGGTGTTGCTGGACATCTTCAATGTGGGGATCTTATTCTTCTCACTATGTTTGGTGAGGTAGATTGCTGCTATAACTTGATGACCCTTCACATACCTAACCCTTTTCATGGCTCTCTTGTAGAGTGTATCCATTGTTTTCAGTGCCATGATGTCCTTAAGGAGCAGATTCAATGTATGAGCTGCACAGCCAATGGGTGTGATGGGAGGGTAGGACTCCTCCACTTTAGACCAAGCAGCCTTCATGTTCGCAACATTGTCTGTCACCAGTGCAAATACCTTGTGTGGTCCAAGGTCATTGATGACTGCCTTCAGCTCATCTGCAATGTAGAGACCGGTGTGTCGGTTGTTCCTTGTGTCTCTGCTCTTGTAGAATACTGGTTGAGGGGTGGAGATGATGTAGGTAATTATTCCTTGCCCACGAACATTCGACCACCAATCAGAGATGACTGCAATACAGTCTGCTTTCTCTATGATTTGCTTGACCTTCACTTGAACTATGTTGAACTCTGCTGTCACGTTGGCATGAACGATTCAGGAGACAGGCTCAGGAATACGTAATAGTTTTTTTTATTAAGCCCAAATTACGGCGTGCCTTGTAAAGGCACGGAGACAAAGACCGAACAAACACGTAACAAAAACACAGGGTTGAAACCCAAACAAAAGAACTTAGTACCTTGAGTACCTCAAGTAAATATGATTAACACATGGGACGAGACCCGTAATCATCTGCGCAATCCACAAAGGCATGCAAGCCCAAAACACACAGCACAGGTACTCACATGCACCAACGGACATGGTAACAATAATCGACAGCCCCATGGAAACCAAAGGGCTCACTTATAACCGTACTAATCAGTGGGAATAGGGGACAGGTGTGCGTAATGAAAGTTCCGAAGGGATCCGTGACATCTGCATCCAGCAAATTAGTAGATAGCGCATGTCTGGTTGGATAGGTGTATGCTGGGTGAAGAACATTCAGAAATCTTTTCCAATACACATTGCCTGCGAGCATCAGAGGTGAACAAGTTGAGTACACAGCTCGAGCAAGACATTCATCAGCATTTCTCTGACTAAGTTCCTCCATTAAGTAAAAAAATGATTCCTGATTCCAGGAGGATCATGAGCTGTTGCTATGGATAAGGTGTCTGATTCATCATTTTCACCTCGAATAGAAGTAGAGGGACTTTTGTCAGAGGTTGCTTGTTGTGAGCGCTGAGGGAACTTTATGCACCTGGCCAGATGATTCTGCATCTTTGTTGCATTCTTCACATGATTTGACACAGTATTTGCGTATGTACACAGCCTTTCTTTCTACATTAGCTGCAGTGAAATGTCTCCACACATCAGATAGTGCCCGTGGCATTTTCCTGTAAAGATTAGAAAAAAAGGAGTAAAAAATAAACAAATACAATTCCATGTACAGATAAATAGTTAAGCAGGTAGATTAAACAACTCCTTTGCAAGATATATGTTTTAAAATGAAACATGTATGGAAACAGGTGAATTAACACTCCTCAGTTAAGAAGCTCACGCAAGCTAAAACCACCCACATGGTAGCAAAAATGAACTAGCAGAAATTGTTAACAAGTTAGAAATGATTTAAACACACTTTGCAGTAGGCCACTATTTATTAGTTAACAAAAAATAATGTACAGTATGTCACATAAAATATATTCATCCCACCCAGTATTGTAATCAAAACTTACCAGAAAGTATGTAGTCCTTGGCTCAGACAGTGTAGTAGTGTGGGCTCAATAGCATCTCATTAGTGTGCAAGATCTTGAGTATCAGCTGTACATGTGATGGAAGAAGGCACTGTGATTGCAGAGTGTTGCAATTCCATTGAATTGGGGATAGTTTAACCAAAATATGCCACAATATCTAGAATTGCCTTATGTGTATCCCACAAAAAAGGTTCACTGTTATAAGCTAACTTTTCTGGAAATTTACCGGAAAGTTTCCAATCCCTTTGCAACCCTAATCACACCTGTGGGGATATGGGAATTCTTCTTACCAAACCACACAGCCTTTGTTTTTGGAGGTGTTCAGACAGGGTTATGGACAGAGATGGATTGTTTTCCAACACCTTTGAATAATAGGGCAAAATAGAAATAGGCCTATAAGAGGATTAGGATCAGTTTGATCTCTCCATTTAAATAAAGGACAAACCGTGACTGCCTTCCAAGCAATGGGAACCTCCCCAGAAAGGAGAGACAGGTTAAAAAGGTCAGAGATAGGCCTGGCGATGATAGGAGCAACAACCTTAAAGAAGAAAGGGTCTAAACCATCTGACTCAGATGGCTTTTTGGAGTCACCTTTAAGGAGCTCCTCGGACTCAGTGACCGCCTGCAGGGAGAAACTTTCTAGCGTGGCAGGGGAAAAAAGAGGGAGGATCATTGGGGGAAGTCGTATTAGAAGGTGTGGGAGATTAAGAAATGTTGGACGGGCAAGGAGGCATGGCTGAGTCAAATAGGAATCCTGACATAATGAAGTTGTGATTAAAGAGCTCAGCCATGTGCTTCTTGTCAATAACAACCACATCATCAACATTAAGGGCAGTTGTGAGAAGGAGGTTTTATTCTCCAGGTCTTTAACCGTTTTCCAGAACTTCTTGGTGTTAGACCAACAGAGAGAGAACTGCTCCTTAAAGTAACTAACTTTTGCCTTCTGGATAGCCTGAGTGCATGTATTTCTCATTTGCCTGAACGAGAGCTAGTCAGCCTGAGTATGCGTGTGCCGATCCTTTCGCCAAATGCAATTCTTGAGGTGGAGTAACTCTGCAAGATTACGGTCGAACCAGGGGCTGAACCTGTTTTTAATTCTCATTTTCGTTATGGTGGCGTGTTTGTTAACAATACCACTGAAAATATTAAAAAAGAAGGTCCAAGTGTCTTTGACAGAGGAGATCAAGCTGATTCTATACCATTTTACAGAGGCCAGTTCATGAAGGAAGGCTTGCTCATTAAAGTTTTTTAGCAAGCGTCTATGACCAATCAGGACAGGTCGTTTCACTGAGCAGCCATTACGAACACTAAGGTCATTACATAAAACACCAGACTGATACCTATCATGATTATTTGTCAGGATCACATCAAGGAGAGTAGCCTTTTCTGGGTGTTTGGAGTCATACCATGTGAGATTGGTAATAATCTGAGAAAGATTTAGGGAGTCCCATTGCTTTAGGACTTGGTCAGGTGGTTTAAGCATGTCCCGGTTTAGGTCACCTAGCAGGACAGGGCAGGTAGGGTACAGGCCGGTGCTGATGGAGAACGATAGCACCTAGCAACAGTCAACAAAGAGCTATTTGAAAGTTGAATGCTTAAAACCAGCAAATCAAATTGTTTGGGGACAGACTTGGTGGACGGCACCCACCTTTGGAAAATCTTCTTGCCGAAAAATGTTATAACCTGAAAGGTTAACATCAGTATCCAAAACCCTCTTTCTTAATTAACCACGTCTCAGTAATGACCAACACATCTGGATTGGAGCTGTGAACCCACACTTTCATTGATCAATTTTATGTAATAACCTTCTAGTGTTAACATGCAGAAAACCCAGGCTTTTACGAGAGCAGAAATCCGTGAAGCAGATATCAGAGCAGAAACCAGAATTGGGGCTGTAGATGGGCCAGGGTGTACATGCACATTCCAGATATCATCAACAGTAATACAATCAATGCACAGCATAGGACAGGGAGAGCTCTGCAGTGTTGATTTATGACATGTGAATGTGCATTAGATGGCAACAAGATCATATTATACAGCAATTTTATGAGGTAACATGAATACAAAGGCGGCGAAAGGTGGTTAGAATAGGATGGGAGGCCAAAAGTCTGTGTAACCAATAGAGAGTTAGATTCCTGAGTGTGGGAACAAACATAGTCTGTCAGACGGTTTGGTAAACAAGAAAGTTCATAGTCAACAAAGCATGCAGGAGTCGAGGCAAATAGCAAAATGCACAACAACAAAAATATATATAAATTTCAACTAGCCATTGTAAGTCACTCGACCCAGCAGTGCGTGTGTGCTGGAGGTTGTAGGTATTGTAACTGACTGCTATCTCTGCTGTGGTTTCTGTAGTGACTTCAGGCTTTTTCTGTCAGTTTTAGTTAGTGTATCTCTAACTGTGAATTATCTACTGTAGGCCAACTGTATCCACACTGTAGTTAGAAAGTTTGTCTGTCGACCCACATGCACACACGCATTCCGCTCGGTCGGACCACCATCAGCAACCACTGCAATGCTGAAGCACTCCAAAACGGACAGACAAATGATCCCAGAATCATTTACAGCGGTCTGATTTATATTTCATTTAAATGTTTGACATTGACAAGTTAACAGGAGCCCCCAGAGTCAATCCCTAATGACCGGTATGTCGGTAAACAAAACGCTGGGGAAAAAGGGAATGAGTTTGCAGATTGCCCATTCATAGCAATCATCTCTCCCCTCTGTAAAGGCTTCCCACCCCCCAATCAATCGCCACTTTAGCTCCAATGGAGGAAGTGAGAGCCTCATTAGCCTGATTGGCCCAGTGCAATGTGGAAATTTCAGAAAGGAGTCGGTCTGCTCATCAGCACAGTGCTCATCAAGGCTGCGTTCATTAAGGCTGAGTTTATCAAGGCTGTATGCTTTGTTGTGTGTTCAACTGAGCTAGGCCTATTTATTTTTTATTTTATTTAACCTTTATTTAACTAGGCAAGTCAGTTAATAACAAAACCTTCTTTACAATGTCGGCCTAACAAAAGGCAAAAGGCGTCCTACGGGGAAGGGATAAAAAAAAAAGATATATATCAAGAGAGACAGCTTAAACCTTAATTAGTATGTTCTAGGGCTGTCCCCGACAAAAAAACTATCTTGGTCAACCGAAAGTCCACTGTTCTTTCGACCAATCGATTGGTCAACATTTTTAAACATGCATTTTTCCGTATACAGACACACCCTATGTGTTTTAACTATATGCACGGACCTTCTCTGATGCTTTAAGCCAGGGGTCACCAACCTTTTCTGAGTCAGGCTCACTTTCGCTCAGATTTATTTTAACCCTGACTTAAAAAACATAACCAATTTAAAACAGTTCAGTAGCAACAAGGTTTGTGCAGTAAGCTATATATTATGCTTGAATTGCCCTGCCAATGTTATTCTTCTCAGAGCATTCAGGGTTTTGTTTTAGGTATATGTAATAAAAAATGTAACCTTTATTTAACTAGGCAAGTCAGTTAAGAACAAATTCTTGTTTACAATGACAGACAGGGGAGAGTGGGTTAACTGCCATGTTCAGGGGCAAAATGACAGACTACTGGGGAGAGTGGGTTAACTGCCATGTTCAGGGGCAGAATGACAGACTACTGGGGAGAGTGGGTTAACTGCCATGTTCAGGGGCAAAATGACAGACTACTGGGGAGAGTGGGTTAACTGCCATGTTCAGGGGCAAAATGACAGACTACTGGGGAGAGTGGGTTAACTGCCATGTTCAGGGGCAAAATGACAGACTACTGGGGAGAGTGGGTAAACTGCCATGTTCAGGGGCAAAATGACAGACTACTGGGGAGAGTGGGTTAACTGCCATGTTCAGGGGCAAAATGACAGACTACTGGGGAGAGTGGGTTAACTGCCATGTTCAGGGGCAAAATGACAGACTACTGGGGAGAGTGGGTTAACTGCCATGTTCAGGGGCAAAATGACAGATCTTTACCTTGTCAGCTCGGGGATTCAATCCAGCAACCTTTTGGTTACTGGTCCAACGCTCTAACCACTAGGTTACCTGCCGCCCCATATGATCACACTGGTAATAGACCATGTGTTGTATTACTTGTGAGGAACAGCTGAGAGAGCATAATAATTTGCTTTGTTTTTACTGGCCTGATGACCTGCATCTGGTCAGTCTGAGGGGCAGGAGGGAGCAGTGAGGAGGTTGCCTCTCACCCGACTCACCGTCCCTCGTCTCTCCCTCCTTCTGCTGAGAAAAAGGTACACAGTCTTCCAGCTGATGGCGAAACTTAGGTCACACTGCATTACGTATGCCTCATGCACCAATTCATGTTGTTACTCTCTCCTATGACCAGAGAAAGTGAAATATTCGTTGACATAAAAAAATACACAAGCAGCAAATAATATCACAAGCTATCGTGTTGACGGTGCTGAATAACAATTTAAACATGTACTTACTCATAAAAACAGCAGCTCTTTGCTCTCTCTTGTCATGGTTTTAAAAGTCTTGAAATCTCACATTATCAACATTGCTGGAGGCCATAGGCTTATTTTTGCAGTTTACGGCGCAAGGAAACTGCAGACACGGTGATCTGCGATATCTGATTGGCCAGTGGTAGGCCTATAGCTCCCGAATGGCTCCAGAGTGTCGCAGAGGTCTAAGGCAATGCATCTCAGTGCTAAATGCGTCAGTACAGACCCTGGTTTGATTCCAGGCTGTATCACAACCGGCCATGATTTGGAGTCCCATAGGACGGAGCACAATTTGCCCAGCAAATTTGCCCAGCATATTAGCTGAGGTAGGCCGTCATTGTAAATTAGAATTTGTTCTTAACTGACTTTCCTAGTTAAATAAAGCTAAAATTAAAAATAAATATATAATAACTTTGGACACATGAAATGGTTCAAAATTGGAAAACTTTGCCTTCCTGGCACTAGGGCTGCTGAATCAAGTGCTTCTACTGTCAACAGCGCAAAACAAATAAAAAAAATAGGAATGCAAGGCTTTATCTTAGGGGTTTGTACATAAATGTTTGTTGATCAAGTAGGAATGGCTTGGAGATCGACCAGTTGGTTTAAGTGACCACTTCTTTAAGCACACAGTTTGATGAAATAAGACACAAATGACTTAAGGGGGAGCCAGAGATCAAGATAACCAAAAGAAAATACGTAACCTGACCCAAATCCTCCTCCTGCTCTAACTGGCTTTTGCAAATTCTGCAGTGAATCTCCTGAAGTTGCTGGTGTAAGAAGTCGGCAACCTTACCGTTTATCTTACCGTTTCTACCAATCTGCCTTTCAGTTATGGTTTTCATAATGCACATTTTCGTGGAACAGTTTCATTTAATTTATAATAATGTTTTCTTATCTCAAAATCATGTGGTTAATTAAAATTATATCCAATTCTAAATTACAATGATTCAAACCTAAAAAGTAACTTCTATTGCCATTGCCAACTATGTAGAATAGCCTATAAAACCAACAAATATAAACATTGCAGCCCGCAGGTAGAAAATGTCCTGCTGCCCGAGTGGCGCAGTGGTCTAAGGCAGTGCTAGCTATACCACTAGAGATCCTGGTTTGAGTCCAGGCTCTGTCGCAGCCGGCTGCAGCCGGGAGATCCATGGTGCGGCACACCTCTGGGTTTAGGGGAGGGTTTGGCCGGTAGGGATGTACTTGTCCCATCGCGCACTAGCGACTCCTGTGGTGCCAATGCACGCTGACACAGTCGCCAGGTGTACGGTGATTCCTCTGACACATTGGTGTGGCTGGCTTCTGAGTTAAGCGGGCATTGTGTCAAGAAGCAGTGTGGCTTGGCTGGGTTGTGTTTCAGAGGACGGCTCTGAACCTTTGCCCCTCCCGAGTCCGTAAGGGAGTTGAAGCGATGGGACAAGACTGTAACTACCAATTGGATACCATGAAAAAGTGGTAAAAAAAAAGAAGAAAATCCTGATAAAAATAATTCACATGGGCTACGCTTCCAGGCAGAGTGGATATCGAAAAGGAGAGAGCTGGGAAGATATTTCAAATACAGTGAGGAACTATTGTCATTCTCAATGGATGTAAAAACAGATTTTGCTGGCTAGCTGTTTAAGGTGCCTAAAATGGAATGAAATGAACCCAAACTTGTTTCTCACAAGCATAGCATAGGTTGTGCGCTCTGCAAACAACGTGCACACTCAGACAATGAGAACAGGTAAAATAATGGAATAATAATATATTGAAAGCATAAACAACAATTACTGTAACCAAACAAACAATGGCGCCGGAGGGGATGGCTGCCGTTTTACAGGTTCCTAACCAACGGTGCTATTGTGTGTGTTTTTTCGCATTGTTTGTAACTTATTTTGTACATAATGTTTCTGCTACCATCTCTTATGATTGAAAAGAGCTTCTGGATATCAGAACAGGAATTACTCACATCGAACTGGACAAAGACTTTTAATGAATGAGTCCAACGCAAAGGATATACTGCTTTTCCAAGACCAGGCCCAAATCCCAGTCATTCGCGTGGAGAAAATCAAGAAATACAGGGGGTGGAGATCGGGGTGCCTTGTGAGAATTTGTCTGCGAGTGGGTAACCTGCCTCTAACATCTGTTCTATTAGCCTGTTCTATCACAGGAAAATAAACTGGATGATCACCATTAGAGACCAATGGTACTGTAAAAACTACAATATCTTAAGTTTCACAGAGTCGTGGCTGAACGACGACACATACAGTTGGCTGGGTTTTCCGTGCATCGGCAGGACAGAACAGATATGTCTGGTAAGACAAGGGGTGGGGGTGTGTCTCTTTTTGTAAATAACAGCTGGTGCGCAATGTCTAATATTAAGGAAGTCTCCAGGTATTGCTCCCCTGAGGTATAGTACCTCATGATAAGCTGTAGACCACACTATCTACCAAGATAGTTTTTATCTATATTTTTCATAGCCGTCTTTTTACCACCACAAACCAATGCTGGCACTAAGGCCGCACTCAAGGAGATGTATAAGGCCATAAGGAAACAAGAAAATGCTCATCTAGAAGCGGCACTCCTAGTGGCCAGGGACTTTAAGGCAGGCTAACTTAACTCTATTTTACCTCATTTCTACCAACATGTCATATGTGCAACCAGAGGGGAAAAAACTCTAGACGACCTTTACTTCACACACAGAGACACATCAAAGCTCTCCCTCGCTCTCCATTTGGCAAATCTGACCATAATTCTATCCTCCTGATTCCTGCTTACAAGCAAAAACTAAAGCAGGAAGTACCAGTGACTCGCTCAATGTGGAAGTGGTCAGATGACGCAGATGCTACGCTACAGGACTGTTTTACTAGGAATATGTTCCGGGGTTCATCCAATGGCATTGAGGAGTATATCACCTCAGTCACCGGTTTCATCATTAAGTACATTGATGATGTCGTCCCAACAGTGACCTTAAATTATTTTAAAAAATGTATTTCACTTTTATTTAACCAGGTAGGCTAGTTGAGAACAAGTTCTCATTTACAACTGCGACCTGGCCAAGAATAAAGCAAGCAGTTCAACACATACAACAACACAGTTACACATGGAATAAACAAACATACAGTCAATAATACAGTAGAAAAAGTCTATATACAGCATGTGCAAATGAGGTAAGATAAGGGAGGTAAGGCAATAAATAGGCCATGGTGGCGAAATAATTACAATATACCAATTAAACACTGGAGTGATTGATGTGCAGAAGATGAATGTGCAAGTAGAGGTCCCGGGGTGCAAAGGAGCAAGATAAATAAATAATTACAGTATGGGGATGCAGTAGTTGGATGGGCTATTTACAGATGGGCTATGTAGAGGTGCAGTGATCTGTGAGCTGCTCTGACAGCTGGTGCTTAAAGCTAGTGAGGGAGATATGAGTCTCCAGCTTCAGTGATTTTTGTAGTTTGTTCCAGTCATTGGCAGCAGAGAACTGGAAGGAGAGGCGGCCAAAGGAAGAATTGGTTTTGGGGGTGACCAGAGAGATATACCTGCTGGAGTGCGTGCTACAGGTAGGTGCTGCTATGGTGACCAGAGAACTGAGATAAGGGGGGACTTTACCCAGCAGGGTCTTGTAGATGACCTGGAGCCAGTGGGTTTGGCGACGAGTATGAAGCAAAGGCCAGCCAACGAGAGCGTACAGGTCGCAGTGGTGGGTAGTATATGGGGCTTTGGTGACAAAACAGATGGCACGGTGATAGACTGCATCCAATTTATTGAGTAGGGTATTGGAGGCTATTTTGTAAATGACATCGCCAAAGTTGAGGATCGGTAGGATGGTCAGTTTTACGTATGGCAACTGCTTGGCATCTGACCTTAAGGCTCTACAGAGGGTATTGCGTACGGCCCAGTACTTCACTGGGGCCAAGCTTCCTGCCATCCAGGACCTATGTACTAGGCGGTGTCAGGGTAAGTCCCCAAAAATTGTCAAAGACTCCAGTCACCCAAATCATAGACTGTTCTCTCTGCAACCGCACGGCAAGCAGTACTGGAGCGCCAAGTCTAGGTCCAAAATGCTCCTTAACCTCTTCTACCCCCAAGACATAAGACTGCTGAACAATTAATCAAATGGCCACCTGGACTATTTACATTGACCCGCCTTGTTCTTACACTGCTGCTAATCGCTGGTTACCTATGCATAGTCACTTTACCCCTACCTACATGTACAAATTACCTCGACATACCTGTACCCCTGCACATTGACTCTCTACCGGTGTCCCCTGTATATAGCCTCGTTACTGTTATTTTATTGTGTTACGTTTTATTTTATTTTTTACTTTAGTTTATTTAGTAAATATTTTCTCAGCCTTATTTCTTGAAATGCATTGTTAAGGGCTTGTAAGTAAGCATTTCATGGTAGGTCTACACCTGTTGTATTCGGCGCATGTGACAATATTGTAGATGAGAAATGATAAGAATTAATGGTATATGGTCTACTGGGGATATATGTAATGGGGAATTGAAAGACACTAACAATCAAATGCAAACAATTCACACAATGAAGTTATGAAGGGGCGGCAGGTAGCCTAGTGGTTAGAGTGTTGGGCCAGTAACTGAATGGTTGCTAGATTGAATCCCTAAACTGACAAGGTAAAAATCTGTCGTTCTGCCCCTGAACAAGGCAGTTAACCCACTGTTCCTAGGCTGTCATTGTAAATAATATATTTTTCTTAACTGACTTGCCTAGGAAAATAAAGGTTAAAAAATAATAAAAATTGAAACAAAGAATGTGCTCAAATTGGTGGAGAGAACGCATTCTGGAGAGAGATTAATGCTTGATACGAAAATGTGGTCGAAGGCGCAGTATGGATGGTGTGACGCAATTGCAGAGCCTCTGGAGGCATGCAGAGGCCAAATTAAGTACAGCATTGCCATGTGCCTTCCAAATTTTGTAACAATGCAGAGAGCTCCATATAGCTCCGCATTGACATGATAGGTTGACAGTAGATGGGGGGCGGGAGGTCCTGTATGAACACAAACTCACTTCCTTGACAACTTCATTCATATCAACTTTGCTCAGCAGATCTGCGTTGCTCCACAAAGTGAAAGAAGTATGAATGCCCTGACTTCTGCAGAGGCCATATCACTGTAAATTCAGCGTGACCAATGCAGGGGTGGGATTGACCATGGAGCACCTTTCAGCCACCCTCCCCTTCTTCTTGGACTGTGCCATCCCCCAGCCTCTGCAATGGATTAAAGGCACTGCATGGCCAATCTGTTTTTATGGTGATATGGCCTCTGCAGAAGTCAGGGCATTCATACTTCTTGTGCTTTGCAGCGCAGTGCAGAGCTGTTGTGAAGGAAACCAACTAATTTACCATTCATTACTACATCACAAGTTCTACTCAATGCCTGTGTTTCACTACTTATTTATTACATATATGAATGGTAATTCAGGCTCTCAACTACTTTTTTGAAATCACCAGAATCTGTCTTTGGGATGCAGGGGGGAAAGTGGGAGGGCAGAGCAACATGACAAAGACAGCCTACTTTACTATACTCAAGGGGAGGGAGAGACCAATAGCTAGACTTTGTTTTATAGTTCTTGTTTTGGATCAAAATGGGGCTTAGGTGGTGGACGTGGCATGGGCGTGGCCAATTGTGCGCTCGCTGACCGAAGAAGCCCTCCTGTTGGCCGTGGTGACAAAATGTTGCTGTTTTAAAGAAAAGGTCTGCAATTCTACATAGAACTTAGAATAGAACTTCCGCACTCAACAACCCGGTCGCATTCCGCTTCGCTCCACAGGTAGTATCACATTTTCATTTCATTTCATTACAGTACAACGGTTTGATTTGTTTGATCGTAGCTAGCTACATAGCTAGCTACATAGCCGTCTTTGTATCAAAGATAATTGTGTAGTCTAGAGCGATTTTCTAGGTTAGCTAGCCAGCTATTGTCGTTCTTTTAACGCAACGTAACGTAATCAACACTGCTAGCTAGCCAGCTAGCCCCCGAATAGCAGCACTGTAGAAACTATTACACTCAACGGAACGACTTGATTAGTGTAGTGTCAACAACGCAGCCACTGCCAGCTAGCCTACAAAGTCAACAACGCAGCCACTGCCAGCTAGCCTACTTCAGCAGTACTGTATCATTTTAATCATTTTAGTCAATAAGATTCTTGCTACGTAAGCTTAACTTTCTGAACATTCCAGACGTGTAGTCCACTTGTCATTCCAATCTCCTTTGCATTAGCGTAGCCTCTTCTGTAGCCTGTCAACTATGTGTCTGTCTATCCCTGTTCTCTCCTCTCTGCACAGACCATACAAACGCTCCACACCGCGTGGCCGCGCCACCTAATCTGGTGGTCCCAGCGCGCACGACCCACGTGGAGTTCCAGGTCTCCGGTAGCCTCTGGAACTGCCGATCTGCGGCCAACAAGGCAGAGTTCATCTCAGCCTATGCCTCCCTCCAGTCCCTCGACTTCTTGGCACTGACGGAAACATGGATCACCACAGATAACACTGCTACTCCTACTGCTCTCTCTTCGTCCGCCCATGTGTTCTCGCACACCCCGAGAGCTTCTGGTCAGCGGGGTGGTGGCACCGGGATCCTCATCTCTCCCAAGTGGTCATTCTCTCTTTCTCCCCTTACCCATCTGTCTATCGCCTCCTTTGAATTCCATGCTGTCACAGTTACCAGCCCTTTCAAGCTTAACATCCTTATCATTTATCGCCCTCCAGGTTCCCTCGGAGAGTTCATCAATGAGCTTGATGCCTTGATAAGCTCCTTTCCTGAGGACGGCTCACCTCTCACAGTTCTGGGCGACTTTAACCTCCCCACGTCTACCTTTGACTCATTCCTCTCTGCCTCCTTCTTTCCACTCCTCTCCTCTTTTGACCTCACCCTCTCACCTTCCCCCTACTCACAAGGCAGGCAATACGCTCGACCTCATCTTTACTAGATGCTGTTCTTCCACTAACCTCATTGCAACTCCCCTCCAAGTCTCCGACCACTACCTTGTATCCTTTTCCCTCTCGCTCTCATCCAACACTTCCCACACTGCCCCTACTCGGATGGTATCGCGCCGTCCCAACCTTCGCTCTCTCTCCCCCGCTACTCTCTCCTCTTCCATCCTATCATCTCTTCCCTCTGCTCAAACCTTCTCCAACCTATCTCCTGATTCTGCCTCCTCAACCCTCCTCTCCTCCCTTTCTGCATCCTTTGACTCTCTATGTCCCCTATCCTCCAGGCCGGCTCGGTCCTCCCCTCCCGCTCCGTGGCTCGACGACTCATTGCGAGCTCACAGAACAGGGCTCCGGGCAGCCGAGCGGAAATGGAGGAAAACTCGCCTCCCTGCGGACCTGGCATCCTTTCACTCCCTCCTCTCTACATTTTCCTCTTCTGTCTCTGCTGCTAAAGCCACTTTCTACCACTCTAAATTCCAAGCATCTGCCTCTAACCCTAGGAAGCTCTTTGCCACCTTCTCCTCCCTCCTGAATCCTCCTCCCCTCCCCCCTCCTCCCTCTCTGCAGATGACTTCGTCAACCATTTTGAAAAGAAGGTCGACGACATCCGATCCTCGTTTGCTAAGTCAAACGACACCGCCGGTTCTGCTCACACTGCCCTACCCTGTGCTCTGACCTCTTTCTCCCCTCTCTCTCCAGATGAAATCTCGCGTCTTGTGACGGCCGGCCGCCCAACAACCTGCCCGCTTGACCCTATCCCCTCCTCTCTTCTCCAGACCATTTCCGGAGACCTTCTCCCTTACCTCACCTCGTTCATCAACTCATCCCTGACCGCTGGCTACGTCCCTTCCGTCTTCAAGAGAGCGAGAGTTGCACCCCTTCTGAAAAAACCTACACTCGATCCCTCCGATGTCAACAACTACAGACCAGTATCCCTTCTTTCTTTTCTCTCCAAAACTCTTGAACGTGCCGTCCTTGGCCAGCTCTCCGCTATCTCTCTCAGAATGACCTTCTTGATCCAAATCAGTCAGGTTTCAAGACTAGTCATTCAACTGAGACTGCTCTTCTCTGTATCACGGAGGCGCTCCGCACTGCTAAAGCTAACTCTCTCTCCTCTGCTCTCATCCTTCTAGACCTATCGGCTGCCTTCGATACTGTGAACCATCAGATCCTCCTCTCCACCCTCTCCGAGTTGGGCATCTCCGGCGCGGCCCACGCTTGGATTGCGTCCTACCTGACAGGTCGCTCCTACCAGGTGGCGTGGCGAGAATCTGTCTCCTCACCACGTGCTCTCACCACTGGTGTCCCCCAGGGCTCTGTTCTAGGCCCTCTCCTATTCTCGCTATACACCAAGTCACTTGGCTCTGTCATAACCTCACATGGTCTCTCCTATCATTGCTACGCAGACGACACACAATTAATCTTCTCCTTTCCCCTTCTGATGACCAGGTGGCGAATCGCATCTCTGCATGTCTGGCAGACATATCAGTGTGGATGACGGATCACCACCTCAAGCTGAACCTCGGCAAGACGGAGCTGCTCTTCCTCCCGGGGAAGGACTGCCCGTTCCATGATCTCGCCATCACGGTTGACAACTCCATTGTGTCCTCCTCCCAGAGCGCTAAGAACCTTGGCGTGATCCTGGACAACACCCTGTCGTTCTCAAATAACATCAAGGCGGTGGCCTGTTCCTGTAGGTTCATGCTCTACAACATCCGCAGAGTACGACCCTGCCTCACACAGGAAGCGGCGCAGGTCCTAATCCAGGCACTTGTCATCTCCCGTCTGGATTACTGCAACTCGCTGTTGGCTGGGCTCCCTGCCTGTGCCATTAAACCCCTACAACTCATCCAGAACGCCGCAGCCTGTCTGGTGTTCAACCTTCCCAAGTTCTCTCACGTCACCCCGCTCCTCCGCTCTCTCCACTGGCTTCCAGTTGAAGCTCGCATCCGCTACAAGACCATGGTGCTTGCCTACGGAGCTGTGAGGGGAACGGCACCTCAGTACCTCCAGGCTCTGATCAGGCCCTACACCCAAACAAGGGCACTGCGTTCATCCACCTCTGGCCTGCTCAACTCCCTACCACTGAGGAAGTACAGTTCCCGCTCAGCCCAGTCAAAACTGTTCGCTGCTCTGGCCCCCCAATGGTGGAACAAACTCCCTCACGACGCCAGGACAGCGGAGTCAATCACCACCTTCCGGAGACACCTGAAACCCCACCTCTTTAAGGAATACCTAGGATAGGATAAAGTAATCCTTCTCACCCCCCCCCCCTCCCCCCGTTAAAAGATTTAGATGCACTATTGTAAAGTGGCTGTTCCACTGGATGTCATAAGGTGAATGCACCAATTTGTAAGTCGCTCTGGATAAGAGCGTCTGCAAAATGACTTAAATGTAAATGTACACATTTTGCCATGTGGCAGAGATACAATGTTGCAGCTTTAAAGCTAATTTACTGCAATTCTACACATTTTGCCATGTGGCGGAGATACAATGTTGATGCTTTAAAGCTAATTTACTGCAATTCTACACATTTTGCTGTGGCTTATGCTATTTGAGTGACTCAAACATTATAACAAAATGGACACATTATTAGCCTATCAAATACAAGGCACGGAAGGGCGAGTGGTCGAGAAGGCGAGTCTCAAGTCCGAGTCACCAATGGTCGAGTCCAAGTCGAGTCACACTGCTGATGACCATAACCAATATTGCCACAACCTACATGGATAATATTGTGATCGATGCTCTCATCGTCGTTCAACCCCTTCGGCATGCTGGACCTGTCTTGCTAATTCTTAGAGCTAGCAAACCCTCTTCAGAGATGATAAACAGCTCTCCTGATGCTGAAGCAGTGTGTGCGTCCCCTGTGTGTATACACACACACACACACACACACACACACACACACACACACACACACACACACACACACACACACACACACACACACACACACACACACACACACACACACACACACACAATCACACAGGTATACAGTACACTCATCCACACACAACTATATACATCAATGCCAGAGTCTTATTATGATTTCTAAACACTGCACAATTTAAACATGTGCCCCCCTGAATCCCTCCTGCCCCAAAACACGTGTAAATATTGGACTATAAATTGTGCCTTCCTGTATTATACTGATGCTAAAAGGTTCATTCTATTCTACTGAGCCTTTTAATGATGTTCCTATTCTTCTGTTTGATTATTTCTAGTATTTTGCATTGTGGTAGCGCTGAGCGATTAGTGCTTTTTGATGGTAGTGACTGTCTATTACTGCTTATCACTTATTAACCATCATTTATTCAACTTACTTTACTTTAATACCTTATTTCAGTTGTAGTGTACTGTATATTACATTTATTTTATTTGATGACTTAATTATTTAATTCCAAGTCATCTAATCTCTTTAGAGCTGCTGCCTATGCTGTCTGACAAAATCACTATTTTAGTAGTTCTTCAAAGTAAATAAGGCATACTTTTGACTGATGAATGCCAACTATCAATCACTTAGATAATGTATTTTCAGGTAGAGATACCTCGTGAAGAAACTGCTCTCTATCCCTTTCAATTGCACATCTACTGTGTCTTCTCTCCCTCTCTGGTCTGTGAGAGAAGAAGGCACACAATGGATTATGGTCATTGCAGTTAAATGCCACATTTTCTGCTCTAACCTATATAGAATATTGGCCTGTTGGAAACTACCTACTCCCTACTACAATGAGGGGGAAAGTATTTGATCTCCTGCTGATTTTGTACGTTTGCCCACTGACAAAGAAATGATCAGTCTATAATTTTAATGGAAGGTTTATTTGAACAGTGAGAGACAACAACAAAAAGTAACAACAAAAATCCAGAAAAACGTATGTCAAAAATGTTATAAATTCATTTGCATTTAAATGAGGGAAATAAGTATTTGACCCTTCTGCAAAACACGACTTAGTACTTGGTGGCAAAACCCTTGTTGGCAATCACAGAGATCAGACGTTTCTTGTAGTTGGCCACCAGGTTTGCACACATCTCAGGAGGGATTTTGTCCCACTCCTCTTTGCAGATCTTCTCCAAGTCATTAAGGTTTCGAGGCTGACGTTTGGCAACTCGAACCTTCAGATTTTCTATTGGTGTCACACCCTGACCATAGTTTGCTTTGTATGTTTCTATGTTTTGGTTGGTCAGGGTGTGATCTGAGTGGGCATTCTATGTTGGATGTCTTGTTTGTCTATTTCTATGTCTGGCCTGATATGGTTCTCAATCAGAGGCAGGTGTTAGTCATTGTCTCTGATTGGGAACCATATTTAGGTAGCCTGGGTTTCACTGTGTGTTTGTGGGTGATTGTTCCTGTCTCTGTGTTTTGCACCAGATAGGACTGTTTTAGGTTTTCACACGTTTGTTGTTTTGTTAGTTTATTCGTGTACAGTTTCTTTATTAAAGTACAATGAGTAACAACAACGCTGCATTTTGGTCCGCCTCTACTTCACCTAAAGAAAGCCGTTACAATTGAATTAAGGTCTGGAGACTGGCTAGCCCACTCCAGGGCCTTAATGTGCTTCTTCTTGAGCCACTCCTTTGTTGCCTTGGCCGTGTGCTTTGGGTCATTGTCATGCTGGAATAGTGTTTCTTCCATTTGCGAATAATCGCACCAACTGTTGTCACCTTCTCACCAAGCTGCTTGGCGATGGTCTTGTAGCCCATTCCAGCCTTGTGTAGGTCGACAATCTTGTTCCTGACATCCTTGGAGAGCTCTTTGGTCTTGGCCATGGTGGAGAGTTTGGAATCTGAGTAATTGCTTCTGTGGACAGGTGTCTTTTATACAGGTAACAAACTGAGATTAGGAGCACTCCCTTTAAGAGTATGCTCCTAATCCCAGCTCGTTACCTGTATAAAAGACACCTGGGAGTCAGAAATCTTTCTGACTGAGAGGGGGTCAAATACTTATTTCCCTCATTAAAATGCAAATCAATTTATAACATTTTTGACATGTGTTTTTCAGGATTTTTTTTTTCTTGATCTGATTTATCTCTAGAGAAATTGCGCAATTGAGTTCACAGAAAAAAAACGAACTAAATGGAATTCAAATAATTTAACCATTTTAAAAACCAAAAGATAACTGAAATGCCAGTTAATCGCTTTGCACTACATTGCCGAGATGGAAACAAGTAAGCATTTAGTTGGGAGTTGTATACCAGTGGCAGTCAGTGCTGTTCCAGATTAGGGAGCCTTGTTTCTTCTACAGGATATTGGACATTCATTTATATTCCATTCACCCAGTTCAATGTAACAGTAATAGGTTTAGGCTGCTACATGATACTTTCATTTTCCCTGTATCCATCATGAGATCGCTACAACCTAGCCTACAAATGAATGTTTATAACGTCGGTCCAGAAACAAATTGGAGTAATCAAGGTGGCAGACATTGACACATTCAATACCGTCTTGCCTGCATCTAGCTGATCTAGGATGTAATCATTAGTCCAAAGTTGCAAACAAGAGGTTCTATTGGACAAATTCAGCTAGGTTTATATATATATATCCACACACACACACACACACACACACACACACACACACACACACACACACACACACACACTGTGTTTCACATACTGTTTGTCTGAGATAGACACTTACACCCTCCCTGGCTTGTTATATTGATTTGTGCTTACAGCATTAGTACTCACTTAGAATGGGAGGCATGTCCTCACGTTAACACACAGACAGACCATGTAGACCCCCCCACACACACACACACGCGTCTCCAGAACATGTTGATACACACACCCAAATTGATATGGAGTAGGTTCCTAAGGCTCGTAAAACTAGTCAGTAATAATAACACAGCTACTATGTATTCAGAGAGTATATTTAATAAACATCACTCTGCCTCATTATGTATTTATGTTGCTATTGATTCTTTCTAATATTCTGCCACTTTATTTGTACAGTATAATTGAACATAACCCACCACCACCTCCCACTAAAACACATACAGGATAAAAACATTTTCACTTTTACCAATCCATTTTTATTTGCATTTAAAAACAAACAAACTGAACCAAACAAGCAGTTCTCACCGTTTAGATTTACAAGTAGGACTTTATTCTTTGTGAAAAGCTGAGAGTATTTAAAAGAAAGGTTTCTAAGACCGTAAAGAGGGCTCTAGGTCTTTTCCCAGAGGAGTTCTGGATTGGATAAAGACATAAGGCTAATGAAGTGTATCATGGTTTATTAAAACCTATAGTCTATACATAACTCACTCTAACAATCGCTTTCTCTTTTCCTTCTCTCCCTCCTTTTCCCATCACTCCCTTCATTCTACTCTCCATGCCTTGTTTCTCGCTATGCATCCTGTGTGTGTGTGTGTGTGTGTGTGTGTGTGTGTGTGTGTGTGTGTGTGTGTGTGTGTGTGTGTGTGTGTGTGTGTGTGTGATTAGAGTGCAGCGATGCACAGTGCTGCAGTTTGGTTCATCCCTGATTTCTACAGAACTCTCTGCCCCCTACCTGTGACCTGTCTGTCTATGATGTACATAGACAGACAGATAGATAGATACTACGGAGCTATATAATGGGGAGCTATCATATAGTATAATAGCTCCATATAATGGTAGTTATTACAGCTATTACAGCCTGCTGTGTTCAGATGTTTGTGGGCTGAATGGGTACATCACTGTAAATGCAGGTCTTTTTCTACATCTTTCCTGATAGCAACCAATAGAAAATGCCTTTTACTTTGGGTTGATTTACGTAATTTGATTGGAGACATTTCTCTACGATGACATGCGATAAGCAAAATACTGTATCCTTTCATATATTCCTACCCTTTTCACCGTTTCCCTCTGCCATTAGTTCTCTCTTTGCTCTCCCTCTTCACTCTCCACCTTCTCTCCCCATCTCCTCTCTCCCTCTTCACTCTCCACCTTCTCTCCCCAGCTCCTCTCTCCCTCTCTTCCTCAATTATTGTCTCTCTCTTAACCTCTTATCTTCCCCTCTCTCTCTCTCTCTCTCTCTCTGCCTCTCTCTCTCTCTTTCTCCCTCTCTCTCTGCCTCTCTCTCTCTCTCTTTCTCCCTCTCTCTCTCTCTGCCTCTCTCTCTCTCTCTCTCTCCTCTCTCTCTCTCTCTCTCTCTCTCTCTCTCTCTCTCTCTCTCTCTCTGCCTCTCTCTCTCTCTCTCTCTGCCTCTCTCTCTCTCTCTCTCTCTCTCTCTCTCTCCCTCTCTCTCTCTCTCTGCCTCTCTCTCTCTCTCTCTCTCTCTCTCTCTCTCTCTCTCTCTCCCTCTCTCTCTCTCTCTCTCTCTCTCTCTGCCTCTCTCTCTCTCTCTCTGCCTCTCTCTCTCTCTCTCTCTGCCTCTCTCTCTCTCTCTGCCTCTCTCTCTCTGCCTCTCTCTCTCTCTCTCTGCCTCTCTCTCTCTCTCTCTCTCTGCCTCTCTCTCTCTGCCTCTCTCTCTCCCTCTCTCTCTGCGTCTCTCTCGCTCTCTCTCTGCCTCTCTCTCTCTCTGCCTCTCTCTTTCTCTCTCTCTGCCTCTCTCTCTCTCTCTCTGCCTCTCTCTCTCTCTCTCTCTCTCTCTCTCTCTCCCTCTCTCTCTGCGTCTCTCTCTCTCTTCTCTCTGCCTCTCTCTCATTAGAGTCCAGGGGCAGGCGGTGGCGTGCACTTCGCTGCAGTAGGAGCCCCTTATCTGCTGTTATCAGAACTGTCACCTCCACTCAGCTGCTGTAGGATCCCCTTATCTGCTGTTATCAGAGCTGTCACCTCCACTCAGCTGCAGTAGGAGCCCCTTATCTACTGTTATCAGAACTGTCACCCCCACTCAGCTGCAGTAGGAGCCCCTTATCTACTGTTATCAGAACTGTCACCCCCACTCAGCTGCAGTAGGAGCCCCTTATCTGCTGTTATCAGAACTGTCACCTCCACTCAGCTGCAGTAGGAGCCCCTTATCTGCTGTTATCAGAACAGCTCCACTCAGCTGCAGTAGGAGCCCCTTATCTGCTGTTATCAGAACTGTCACCCCCACTCAGCTGCAGTAGGAGCCCCTTATCTGCTGTTATCAGAACTGTCACCTCCACTCAGCTGCAGTAGGAGCCCCTTATCTGCTGTTATCAGAACAGCTCCACTCAGCTGCAGTAGGAGCCCCTTATCTGCTGTTATCAGAACTGTCACCCCCACTCAGCTGCAGTAGGAGCCCCTTATCTGTTGTTATCAGAACTGTCACCCCCACTCAGCTGCAGTAGGAGCCCCTTATCTGCTGTTATCAGAACTGTCACCTCCACTCAGCTGCAGTAGGAGCCCCTTATCTGTTGTTATCAGAACTGTCACCCCCACTCAGCTGCAGTAGGAGCCCCTTATCTGCTGTTATCAGAACTGTCACCTCCACTCAGCTGCAGTAGGAGCCCCTTATCTGCTGTTATCAGAACTGTCACCTCCACTCAGCTGCAGTAGGAGCCCCTTATCTGCTGTTATCAGAACAGCTCCACTCAGCTAGAACAACATTTTCATCTCTCCCTCTCTCTTTCTCTCTATTTCTCTCTCTCTCTCTGTATTTCTCTCTCTGTATTTCTCTCTCTGTATTTCTCTCTCTGTATTTCTCTCTCTGTATTTCTCTCTCTGTATTTCTCTCTCTCCCACTTGTTCAACTTGTAGAGAAAGGAATCTGAAAATCTACCTCTAAACTTTATTTCAACAAGTCAAAATACATTTCTATTTACTCCTCAGATACCCTAAAATGTCATCAAACTATAATATTTATTTCGGGAAAGAAGTATGTTCAATAGGAAACCAATTTTAGCAGGTGCGTAATGTCTTCACGGCGCGCGCAAACACGAATTTCCAAGACTATGTCCCTTCACTAAAACTGATATTTCTTATTTGTTTTTGAAGTTACAAGCCTGAAACCAAGGCTTCTAATATTCTAATCTCCTATATATATATATATATATATATATATATATATATATATATATATATATATATATATATATATATATATATCTCTTTCTTTGTCTCTCTCTATTTCTCTCTCTCTCTATTTCCCTCTCTCTATATATATATCTAGTTCTCTCTCTATAAATATCTCTCTCTATATATCTCTCTCCATATCTCTCTCCCTCTCTCTCTGATAGGAACATGTCTCTAAGATAGGAGCATATATTTGTTTTGTCAGTCAGTGATGATGAGTTGTTGTTTGTAGGTTGTTAATGACTAGTTCCATCAAACCCTTACTTGTGTGTCTACACAGCGTAAACAGACGTATTTAGTAGTATAGCCATCTACACAAGTGCTTCTTTCTGGTATATATTTGCCAATATCATCTACCTAGGCCTAAACCTCCACCTCAAACTACTAACATGGTTTTATGGAATAGAAGGAAGAGTGTAGTAGCTGTAAAGACCTCAAAACGTTTAAACATGAGTCATTGGTCAACATGGGTCAATACCCAGCATGGTACAACTTGACTGGCACTTCTGTCACCTAGCTAACATGTATGTCTGGTTGCCCTTTGGGGACACAGCACCCCAAGCCAGTCAGCTAAGTAACAGACCAATAAGATTCAGAGCAAAACTGAGGAGGCACAGAGGATACTTTGGAACCAAGAACACCAACCAACCAACCGCCTGCTAGAACCGTATCCTTAGAACAGCGTCCAACCGGTGGGGGTGGGAGAAGTGTGTCTGAAATGATGTCATCACGTGTAGGAGTAGTCTATATCCGGGATCATCCCTTGCTCCCGGTAACCCCGGTTGGTCCCGTAGCCCGCCGTGTGACCCAGTTGGGTGATGATGCCGTTGTGACTCTGGTTGCTCCGGTAGGTGCCATTACCGTGCGATGAGGGAAAGATGGTGTGCACGTAGGTCACATCTTCCCCTCCTTTGGGTTGCAGGGGCTGATGGGTCATCATGGGCGTCATAGCCAAGCCGGGGCTCCTGATCTCCAGGATGGAGGTGTCCTTCTTAGTGCCCGACTCCACGTAGTCATCGTATGGCTTCCCCATTCCGACTCCGCGCTGTCCTCGGACCCCATAGGAGTCTGTTTCCCCGGAGACATACCCGGCGCGCTGGCCGTACCAGCAGAAGATGCCGAAGATGAGTATGAGGGAGACCAGGGCCGTGGCTCCGCCAATGATCTCGGCCAGGGGGAGGGCTGCCATCTCTGTGTCTGAGTCATCACCCCCGTCTCCCCCCTCGGGGCGCAGAGCCTCCCCCGTCTCTATCTGAGCGCAGACGGGGGTCTGGTCTGTTGTGTCCTTTTCCTGCTGCTGTCCTCTCTGTGACCCTCCAGAGTGGGAGGAGGTGGAGCGCAGGGGGAGCAGGCAGACGAGGTAGTGTGATCGTGGCGTGAGCTGGGTTAGTAGGTACTGCTGTCTCTCCCCGGGTACCAGCGTCTCTGTGATGGAACCCAGAGCGGCGCTGCTGCCCAGCCTCAACCACGACAGCCGGAAAGAGGGCGCTGGCTGTGGGCACAGCCACGTCACCTGCACGCTGTCCGCAGACAGGGGCTTCACCGTGAGTTCTAGAGCGTTGTGTGAGGCCTGCCCCCCCGCCTCTCCTCCTCCCGGTGGCATCACCAGGCCTGGCCGCATGGCCCTGAGGGTAAACATAGAGCCCTGGCTGGGGGGGGAGGTGGTGGTAGTACTAGAGACAGTGTTCACCCCTCCTGGTGGGCCTTCACACTGGTCCATGAGCCCAGAGAGGTCCCTGAGTGCCTGGCCTCGAACCACCTCCGGCCCGTGGCAGGTCAGGCCCCGTACTGTCACTGCTGCCCCTCGGCCATACAGCCAGGCGTGGAGCCAGAGCAGGTTGCAGCCACAGTACCAGGGGTTCCCCCGGAGCAGCAACAGCTCTAGGCCGTCCGTGTCCCTCAGCAGCCCCCGGGGCAGTGTGGTCAGGTTGTTCCCTGCAGGGATGGAAATGGAGTAGTTCACTACAGTTACTCTGCAATACACAGGCTGCCTTTTAGTCTACAGTGCAGAAACTCAGCAATGTAAAATCTTAGGATTTTAGCTCTGGAAATGATGGGACAATGGAAACTCTGTTCCATTGCGTTTCCCCCTACTACCTCCCACCCCTCCCCCGGCTGGTTACCTGACAGGTCCAGCCTCTGCAGCCTCCTCATCCCGTCCAGGGTCCCCCGGGGCATGTGGATCAGCCCGTTGTCCTGCAGGTGCAGCCTTAGCAAGTGTGTGCTGGGAAGGTTGATGGGCGGGGCCTGCAGGGCATTGCGGACCAGCGACAGCTCCGTGAGGTTGGCCAGGCGGGAGAAGGTGTCATCGGCGATGCGGGTGTTGGCCAGAAGATTCCCGTCCAGGACCAGGCGTCTCAGTAAGGCCAGGCCCCGGAAGGCGTGGGTGGGGATGGTGTTGATGCGGTTGTCGTCTAACCTCAGCTCCTCTAAAGAAGCCGGGAGGCCGGCTGGGATGCTGGACAGGTGGTTCCGGGAGAGGAAGAGTAACCTCAGCCGCGGCGTGCCGGAGAAGGCCCGCTCCTGAATGCTCACCGTGGAGATGGAGTTGTCGTCCAGGTGTAGCCTCTCTAGCAACGGTAACCTGGCCAACACCGTGCGCGGCAACGTCCGAATGTTGTTGTCCTGCAGGTGTAGTTCCCGTAGCGACGGCGGCAGGTGTATAGGAAACTCGTCTAGTTGGTTGGCGTAAAGGTAGACCACACGGATGCTACTGCTGCGCTCTAACGATGGAGGCAGGCCGGAGTTGGCCAACCGGTTGCTCTGTAGGTAGAGAACGGTAGCTGTTAACGGTAGAGGAGGGATCATGCTCAGGCTCCGGTCGTTACAGTAGACAAAGCCTTCGTCACACCGGCACACCAACGGGCACAGGAAGTCTTCCTCGCCCTCCTCCATGGCAACTGCTGCCGCCGCCAACTCCAGCATCTCAGCCAGTAGAGTCAGGCACAGGAGGAGCAGGAAGAGCCAATCACGGAGCTCTGCCAGACTCTCGGCAGCCATAGTCCCAGCCTCTGTGTGAGAGAGAGAAAGAGAGAGAGAGGGAGAGAGAGAGTTCATGAGTTTCGAAAGTCCTTGTACTTCAGGAAAGAGAAAGAATGAGAGTTACAGGTAATTTCTATTCCAATGTCCTTCAAATTCTTATGTTGTGTAAATGTGTTTTCTTCTTCAAGTTTTACTGATGTGATGTTTTTTGGACAAAGAAAGTGCTTGAGATAGTGTATGAATAGTCGCTGGGCCCAACTTAAGTGAAGCTGTCAGGATACTATGGGTCACTCCTACCAACCAGAAGCTGTCAGAATACTATGGGTCACTCCTACCAACCAGAAGCTGTCAGGATAATATGGGCCACTCCTACCAACCAGAAGCTGTCAGGATAATATGGGCCACTCCTACCAACCAGAAGCTGTCAGGATAATATGGGTCACTCCTACCAACCAGAAGCTGTCAGGATAATATGGGTCACTCCTACCAACCAGAAGCTGTCAGGATAATATGGGCCACTCCTACCAACCAGAAGCTGTCAGGATAATATGGGCCACTCCTACCAACTAGAAGCTGTCAGGATAATATGGGCCACTCCTACCAACCAGAAGCTGTCAGGATAATATGGGTCACTCCTACCAACCAGAAGCTGTCAGGATAATATGGGTCACTCCTACCAACCAGAAGCTGTCAGGATAATATGGGTCACTCCTACCAACCAGAAGCTGTCAGGATAATATGGGCCACTCCTACCAACCAGAAGCTGTCAGGATAATATGGGCTACTCCTACCAACCAGAAGCTGTCAGGATAATATGGGCCACTCCTACCAACCAGAAGCTGTCAGGATAATATGGGTCACTCCTACCAACCAGAAGCTGTCAGGATAATATGGGCCACTCCTACCAACCAGAAGCTGTCAGGATAATATGGGCTACTCCTACCAACCAGAAGCTGTCAGGATAATATGGGCCACTCCTACCAACCAGAAGCTGTCAGGATAATATGGGCAGACCCGGAGCCAGAACGAATCTGTTGGACCGGCATTTGATTTCCAGAGGCGGGCCCATTTTTGGACCTCCTATCTGTGCACTTACATGCATTTTTTAAATTGGTGTAATAGTAAAGACCATAGGCAGCTTATGAGCTTCAAGTTTGGGGAAGTTTACAATTTATCCTAGCATTTCTACCGATCTGCGTGCCAGTTATGAATATTTATATATGCAAATTTTCGTGGAACAGTTTAATTTCAATAATAAAGTGTTTTGTTTCTCAAAATCGATGTCACGTGGTTAATCATAAAAATCTGAAGTAAAATGATACAAATCTACAAGTAAAAATTTGACTATGGCGAGAGCACTAGCCCCTACCACATGGACACATTGATACACTGTAGTCCATTGGCGAGCATAGAACTCAGAGATAGCCTATAGGCCAATGCAGCAGTAGGCCTATAACTTCCACCATCAACTAAGTGTAATACAGTACATTCGGAAAGTATTCAGACCCCTTTCGTTACGTTACAGCCTTATTCTAAAATAGTTTAAATGTTTTTTTTCCCTCATCAATATAGGCACAATACCCCATAATGACAAAGCAAAAACAGTTTTTTAGCAATGTTTGCTACATGTTACGTTCCCCAGTTTCTGTGTTATAGCTTGTCAAATCAAATCAAATCAAATTTTATTTGTCACATACACATGGTTAGCAGATGTTAATGCGAGTGTAGCGAAATGCTTGTGCTTCTAGTTCCGACAATGCAGTGATAACCAACAAGTAATCTAACTAACAATTCCAAAACTACTGTCTTATACACAGTGTAAGGGGATAAGGAATATGTACATAAGGATATATGAATGAGTGATGGTACAGAGCAGCATACAGTAGATGGTATCGAGTACAGTATATACATATGAGATGAGTATGTAGACAAAGTAAACAAAGTGGCATAGTTAAAGTGGCTAGTGACATAAGAATGCAGTCGATGATCTAGAGTACAGTATATACATATGCATATGAGATGAATAATGTAGGGTAAGTAACATTATATAAGGTAGCATTGTTTAAAGTGGCTAGTGATATATTTACATCATTTCCCATCAATTCCCATTATTAAAGTGGCTGGAGTTGGGTCAGTGTCAATGACAGTGTGTTGGCAGCAGCCACTCAATGTTAGTGGTGGCTGTTTAACAGTCTGATGGCCTTGAGATAGAAGCTGTTTTTCAGTCTCTCGGTCCCAGCTTTGATGCACCTGTACTGACCTCGCCTTCTGGATGATAGCGGGGTGAACAGGCAGTGGTTCGGGTGGTTGATGTCCTTGATGATCTTTATGGCCTTCCTGTAACATCGGGTGGTGTAGGTGTCCTGGAGGGCAGGTAGTTTGCCCCCGGTGATGCGTTGTGCAGACCTCACTACCCTCTGGAGAGCCTTACGGTTGAGGGCGGAGCAGTTGCCGTACCAGGCGGTGATACAGCCCGCCAGGATGCTCTCGATTGTGCATCTGTAGAAGTTTGTGAGTGCTTTTGGTGACAAGCCGAATTTCTTCAGCCTCCTGAGGTTGAAGAGGCGCTGCTGCGCCTTCTTCACGACGCTGTCAGTGTGAGTGGACCAATTCAGTTTGTCTGTGATGTGTATGCCGAGGAACTTAAAACTTGCTACCCTCTCCACTACTGATCCATCGATGTGGATAGGGGGTGTTCCCTCTGCTGTTTCCTGAAGTCCACAATCATCTCCTTAGTTTTGTTGACGTTGAGTGTGAGGTTATTTTCCTGACACCACACTCCGAGGGCCCTCACCTCCTCCCTGTAGGCCGTCTCGTCGTTGTTGGTAATCAAGCCTACCACTGTTGTGTCGTCCGCAAACTTGATGATTGAGTTGGAGGCGTGCATGGCCACGCAGTCGTGGGTGAACAGGGAGTACAGGAGAGGGCTCAGAACGCACCCTTGTGGGGCCCCCGTGTTGAGGATCAGCGGGGAGGAGATGTTGTTGCCTACCCTCACCACCTGTGGGCGGCCCGTCAGGAAGTCCAGTACCCAGTTGCACAGGGCGGGGTCGAGACCCAGGGTCTCGAGCTTGATGACGAGCTTGGAGGGTACTATGGTATTGAATGCCGAGCTGTAGTCGATGAACAGCATTCTCACATAGGTATTCCTCTTGTCCAGGTGGGTTAGGGCAGTGTGCAGTGTGGTTGAGATTGCATCGTCTGTGGACCTATTTGGGCGGTAAGCAAATTGGAGTGGGTCTAGGGTGTCAGGTAGGGTGGAGGTGATATGGTCCTTGACTAGTCTCTCAAAGCACTTCATGATGACGGAAGTGAGTGCTACGGGCGGTAGTCGTTTAGCTCAGTTACCTTAGCTTTCTTGGGAACAGGAACAATGGTGGCCCTCTTGAAGCATGTGGGAACAGCAGACTGGTATAGGGATTGATTGAATATGTCCGTAAACACACCGGCCAGCTGGTCTGCGCATGCTCTGAGGGCGCGGCTGGGGATGCCGTCTGGGCCTGCAGCCTTGCGAGGGTTAACACGTTTAAATGTCTTACTCACCTCGGCTGCAGTGAAGGAGAGACCGCATGTTTTCGTTGCAGGCCGTGTCAGTGGCACTGTATTGTCCTCAAAGCGGGCAAAAAAGTTATTTAGTCTGCCTGGGAGCAAGACATCCTGGTCCGTGACTGGGCTGGGTTTCTTCTTGTAGTCCGTGATTGACTGTAGACCCTGCCACATGCCTCTTGTGTCTGAGCCATTGAATTGAGAGCTTGTGTATTTGAGTGTGTGTTTCAGGAGACGGTTTCCTGAATTCTCCTCAAGCAGCTGATTGGTCGACTCCATGGCTAATTGGAGAGCTGGCCCCGCCCCCTCATCAAGACGCAGCTGTCTCCAATTACCCATTCCTTCTGAAGCTATATAAAAGCCAGTGTTCTGTTCAGAAGAGAGATCATTGCTGGGAGGAGATAGCAGAGAGATTGATTGTGATATAGATCATTGCTGAGAGAGGAGGTTGATGGCTGAGGGGTATAGCATGTTGATGGCTGAGAGGTATAGCATGTTGATGGCTGAGGGGTATAGCATGTTGATGGCTGAGGGGTATAGCATGTTGATGGCTGAGGGGTATAGCATGTTGATGGCTGAGGGGTTTAGCATGTTGATGGCTGAGGGGTATAGCATGTTGATGGCTGAGGGGTATAGCATGTTGATGGCTGAGGGGTATAGCATGTTGATGGATGAGGGGTATAGCATGTTGATGGCTGAGGGGTATAGCATGTTGATGGCTGAGGGGTATAGCATGTTGATGGCTGAGGGGTATAGCATGTTGATGGCTGAGGGGTTTAGCATGTTGATGGCTGAGGGGTATAGCATGTTGATGGCTGAGGGGTATAGCATGTTGATGGCTGAGGGGTATAGCATGTTGATGGCTGAGGGGTATAGCATGTTGATGGATGAGGGGTATAGCATGTTGATGGATGAGGGGTATAGCATGTTGATGGATGAGGGGTATAGCATGTTGATGGCTGAGGGGTATAGCATGTTGATGGCTGAGGGTTATAGCATGTTGGTCGTTGGTATGTACTATGTTAGTTGTTGTTGGTAGCAGCTTTGGTATGTTCTGTGTTTGTTGCTTTGTCAGAGCTTCTTTAATGGCCTGAGTTAGTTTTTTCTCAGTTTTATTGTGAAGTGGATTGCTTAATATTCTGTGTCATTTGTTCCCAGGGGGGAAGGGGAAGGCACCTAGGGAGTGCTTAGGCAAGAGGCCCGCGGGCATACATATACCCGTAGTATATTCACTGTCTAGGCACACTAGGTAAGACCTGGGCGGACCACCCCCTGTATTTTGGTTAGGGCACCAGGTGGTGCTAAATTAGGTAAGTAGTGGTTAGGCAGGTTAGATAGGAGCTGGGGCTTTGATATTTACTTTGGTTCCATCCAGACCCTTTTCCCCATATTACCGCGTAAAGGAATAAAGTCCTTGTAAACGGTACCACATTCTGCCTTTTGTCATCCTTACTTACGCCTACAGTCCATACCCCTTTCCCTTCGCGGGGATTTGAGTTGTAGCAGGGTGTTGCGTTTTCACACAGATTTTAGATGCTTTTCACTGACAGCAGCAACTCAATCAGCCACGCGCACTACCCAAATGACAGGCTTCCCACACGTCTGATTTGAAACAATCCGCAGCAAAAAAAAATGATAGAAACTAATGATCCTCTGTGGCTAAGTCGTGTTCCCTGGTGGAGTATTTTTAATGATTTCATTTAGAAAGGAGTAATTATTTAATTTTGGCGAAACATCAATTTACTTTAGAGCAATCCTGCCAACTTTCCTTTACAATTTGCAAGAGGCTGAAACCAAAGATCTGTATAATGACGAGATGCTCATGTCTCTGCCCTAACAATTGGAGTCTTTGTCGCAAAGATGGGAAGGCAGGCAACAAGCTTATGTCTGCCTATTATTCCCATAGAAACGCATTGGGTTTATGCTGGACAGCTTTTGGTGAGAGTGAGCCCTCTCACTTCGCCTCTTCCCCTCTGCTTAAACGACTGTATATCACAGGAGAAAGCATCCGACCGAGCGAAACCACGCCCCTCTACATGTAGCCCATGTATCTAATGCTTTCTGGACAGAAATAGTATGACAGGACATTCATCAGATACATGGTCTACACAGTGGGTGAGGGGCCGACATTGAGGGGAAGTGAAGAGTGTGAGAGGAACACAAAGAGATTGGAGAAAGTTTAACGAGAAGAACCGGAGAGAGAAAATGAGTGAAAGGATTTTAGATTTTTTTAACCTGCTAGAGTCCATTGGCACATCTGCGGTGAAAGGTGGCAGAGCTAGAGCGGTGTTTGTCAGACCATGAGACCTCCCATCTGCGGTGAAAGGTGGCAGAGCTAGAGCGGTGTTTGTCAGACCATGAGACCCTCCCATCTGCGGTGAAAGGTGGCAGAGCTAGAGCAGTGTTTGTCAGACCATGAGACCGCCCATCTGCGGTGAAAGGTGGCAGAGCTAGAGCGTTGTTTGTCAGACCATGAGACCCCCCCATCTGCGGTGAAAGGTGGCAGAGCTAGAGCAGTGTTTGTCAGACCATGAGACCGCCCATCTGCGGTGAAAGGTGGCAGAGCTAGAGCAGTGTTTGTCAGACCATGAGACCTCCCATCTGCGGTGAAAGGTGGCAGAGCTAGAGCGGTGTTTGTCAGACCATGAGACTGCCCATCTGCGGTGAAAGGTGGCAGAGCTAGAGCGGTTTTTGTCAGACCATGAGACCTCCCATCTGCGGTGAAAGATGGCAGAGCTAGAGCGATGTTTGTCAGACCATGAGACCCCCCCATCTGCGGTGAAATGTGGCAGAGCGGTGTTTATCAGACCATGAAAACACCATCTGCGGTGAAAGATGGCAGAGCTAGAGCGATGTTTGTCAGACCATGAGACCTCCCATCTGCGGTGAAATGTGGCAGAGCGGTGTTTATCAGACCATGAAAACACCATCTGCGGTGAAAGGTGGCAGAGCTAGAACTGTGTTTGTCAGACCATGAGACTTCCCGATCGGTCTAAACGGTTTGACAAACTATTATGACCACTCTATTGAAAGGGGAGACACTCACGAACATGATGATGATATCCGTTTTGCTTTACGATCTCCACAAGTGTCACGGAACTTGTCTGGTACCGGTAGTTTTGTGCCTACCCAAAAAGGGTCTAAATATGTGTAAAAAAAATCTGGAGCTTTCTTATATTTTCTAGATGTAGGACAAGCACTTTTTGCCATTTATGAATGTGTTGTTATTCAATATGTTTCTCTTAGCTATAGTAGTAAAGGCCAAACTCAATATTTGATACAATTATTTTTGCATATATTTTTTGATACCTTAATTAAGGGGTCCTAAAATTCCAAGTCAAATAGCTAAATGATCCACCTTCTAAAAGAAAAATCCATGTGTCAGATTAGAACCCCCCCCCCCCCCCCACACACAACAGTTTAGACTTTGAAGAATTAAATTCTAATGATGAGAGAGAAACATTGGGGGGGTCAGATTAGACTAGGTAATATTGGTGATGTTAATATTCTGTAAAAAATCTTTCTCTAAATGCACTGTTGGTGACCCCAGTCAGAAATTACCCCCCCCCCCCCCCCCTTGGATAAATTTGAATAAATCCACAATTGATTCGAAAACAGTCTGTAGTTCGTTATTGAAGTCTGAGAGGCAACGTAACTGTGACTTGGGATTTGGAAAAACCACAAACATTCACTCACCACAAACTGACATGTACTGTATTATGCATGCTGTCTCTCAGTGTGTCTGTGTGTCTGCGGTTATTGTTCTCCAAATGTGGTATATTCAGTGAAGATCTTCCGAATTCCCAATAAATATTGAAGTTTGTGTTTTACATATCCATTAAAAACATTATTTTTTAAACATTTATACATTCCTCCGTTTACATTTCTCTGCTTGTCCGTTGGTGTTGAATCTTTGAGAGCGCCATCAATTTACAATTCAGATAAACAAAAAGGAATGTCAGTGGCGTTTTAGAGTATACTATTTATATGACACCAAGAAATGTGATTATACATTATTGTATACAGTGCAGTATATTCTAGGGGTTTCAGACTTGGACATGTGTTCTCCCATCCTCTGAAATGCTTGACATGATTTGACAGTACATTTGACAAACAAATGCCCTGCAGGCAAGATGTTCCTTTTGTTAAATTGTGTGTGTTCTCACTCTCAGGACAACATGCAAAATTGCCCCTCGGCTCCAGTCAAAATACATGCAAAGCAAACAAGAGATGGACAGACTGAGAGAAGGAGATGAGGCTGACTCTGGCAATGGGTTGTGAGATAAAGAGTCAGCATTGAGTCAATTGGTTTTAAAAGGACCATCATTAACAATGATGTACTACTGCTGTGTATCTGGTGATGTCTTCATATGGACGTCCCGTCTCAGGGCCTTGTGGAGGAGTTTTGGCTGGATTATGATAATGATGGATAAAGTTCTATCCTGAATAAAGACTGGATCTTGATGTGTTTCAGAGTGGATCTTTTTTTAGCCCAAAACAGATGACTTCTAAGGACTGCCTATGCCAGTGTTCACCCAACAGGGACAGATAGAAAGAGTGAGCGAGTGAGAGAGTGAGTGAGAGAGAGGAACATAAGGGAGAGTGTCAAGGTGGAGGATATTTTTTTGGGGGGGGGGCGAGTCCCCACTATGAATATCAAATAGCATGTACCTTTCTGCGACACCCGCCTTCTTCCTTTCATGATCATACCTTTTGGATAAGGTGTGTGTCTCAGCGCCAGACTCGCCTTTACACATTTCCTCTCAATGATTTTACATTTTTCGTTCTTCCTTCTCTTTTCCCTGAGCCTTCTCTCTTCCTGAGCTCATCTTTCTATCTAAGCATCTCTCTTCCTGAGCTCATCTCTCTATCTGAGCATCTTTCTTCCTGAGCTCATCTCTCTATCTGAGCATCTCTCTTCCTGAGCTCATCTGTCTATCTGAGCATCTCTCTTCCTGAGCTCATCTTTCTATCTGAGCATCTCTCTTCCTGAGCTCATCTCTCTATCTGAGCATCTTTCTTCCTGAGCTCATCTCTATCTGAGCATCTCTCTTCCTGAGCTCATCTCTCTATCTGAGCATCTCTCTTCCTGAGCTCATCTGTCTATCTGAGCATCTCTCTTCCTGAGCTCATCTCTCTATCTGAGCATCTCTCTTCCTGAGCTCATCGCTCTATCTGAGCCATCTCTCTTCCTGAGCTCATCTCTCTATCTGAGCGTCTCTCTTCCTGAGCTCATCTCTCTACCTTCACTCCATCTTTCATATCAACTCTCCCTCACTCTTGTGTTTGTGTACATAACTGTCCATGTAGTTATTTTTGCCATACCTCTCTCTCCACCCCCTCTCTCTCACTCTCCATCTCTTTCCACCCCCTCTCTCTCTCGATCT
The DNA here is from genome assembly GCF_034236695.1 of Oncorhynchus nerka. Lineage (NCBI taxonomy): Eukaryota > Metazoa > Chordata > Actinopteri > Salmoniformes > Salmonidae > Oncorhynchus > Oncorhynchus nerka. The sequence goes on from NC_088400.1 coordinate 20,523,766, forward strand.
CTACCTCTCTCCTTGGATAATCTATTTCATCTGTACAGCTCCTCAGCCTTTTGTTTCTTTATTCACTCACTCCACTCCTTCACACTTAGATTGGATCAATCAGATTGGATCAATCAGATCCCAGCTCTCTCCTCCAATCGCCCTCTCCTCTCCTCCCTAGTGAGTTTGTTTTCATTTCTGTCGTTTAATTTGGATCCTATTCTTACTACCTCACTCACTGCTGTTTTCTCTGAGGCATCGCTCTAAGCATTTCAAAACATTTTTTGAAATGACACAAACGATCTGTATTTCTCAGTAGAATATAGAGAAATTATATGGCAGGTTATGTTTTAAGATATTTCAGAGCAACATGTTGAACCTCAAATCTCTAAAGATGATGTTTGAGAAACCTGTTTAGCTTACCCTCTCAGTGCTGAGTCTCGCTTTGCCTTCTGTCTTCTTCTGTCTGTTCCACAGCTGAAGGGGCTGTTCGTGTGTGTGTGACAAGTCAGTGTGTGTGCGCGCGCGTACGTGTGTGTGTGTGTGTGTGTGATGACAGTTCCGGTCCACTCTGTCCGTAGTAGTTCAGAGGTTCAGTCAGTTCCCTCTGAGCCACCGTACTTCCTGTGGCATTGGTGAGCGATGAAGATGACGATGGTGATGTTTGCAGCCTATAGGTTTCCAGGGAAGCAGCATGGGAGAGGAGGAAGGCACAGGGAGCAGCATGGCCTAGCTAGCCTAACAGCCTACAGCCTCCAGCCCCATCCAGAGTAGCATCTGGCAGCTCAGTCAGTATCCAGGAGAGTCAGTCTTCAAGGCCTCTCTGCTGGTTGGTTTATGTTGTCTTCATGTTGATTTACATATGTCCAGATGGTCATCCAGTCAGTCTGTGTGTGTCTGTATAGATTGAACCAGCTGGAGGGAATAGAGAACGTTACACACCTCAGAGATTAAAAGAGGTTAGAGACTGTGGAGGAGGTGGAGGAGGAGGAAGAGGTGGAGGAGGAGGAGGTGCTGGAGGAGGAGGAGGTGGTGGAGGAGGAGGAGGACAAGGAGGTGGTGGTGGGATGGGAGGTCACAGGAGTCTGGGCCACTTGTTATCCTTCACTTTGAGGATTATAATGAATAATCTCTTATTAAAGCCTATAGTGACACTGCTCGCTATCCACCCAGACACTTTTTCTCTCCTCAAATTTTCGGGGATTAGCGTCTAAAGTTGATATTGCTTGATAATTGGCCAGGGTGAACTGCTCAATTTCTGCTGCGGGCCACATGTGTGTGAGATCATTGTTACGTGTGTGTGTGTCGTGTGAGAATGTTTGTGTGTTGTCTGTGGATTTGTCAGCCTCAGTTCTTCAGCTTGTTGGTGGAAGGAGCGATGTCCTCCCTCTGTCTCAGTGGTACTTGCCCCAGCGGCACAGCCTGACTAGTCTGACGTAGTGCCCCCCTGTGGGGAGAACAGAGACGGCAGTTAGCTAGGACACACACACACACACACACACACATGGCACCCCAAGGCTCTGGTCAAAAGTAGTGCCCTACATTATGTAGGGAATAGGGTGCCATTTGGGACACAACCATTCACTACTTTATCTATGAGTCAACTGTATAACAGCAGAGAAGGTTCCAGAAGAACCATAATAATGTGTTTGCTTAATACGAATGCTCAAGTCTAACCATGCTCAAGTTAATCTTCAAAGGATAGACACTCCAGCTTCAGTAACTCGACAGTTATGTTTGGCAAGGTTAAGAGTCTAGGAGTAAAGCACTGTTCTTCAGCCCTAGAAATGAGGATCCACAGGGACTGCAGGCTTTCATTCCAACTCAGTGTTAACACATCCAATAGAATTATTCAACTACACAACAAGACTTTGTTGAATCAGTTATGTTAGTAATGGTCTGGAACAAAATCCTGCACACCCCAAGGACCAGAATTGAAACACACTAGACTGAAAGGACTAGAAAGGGAATGTTACAGAGTCCAGACCCTGTGTGTACAAGTGTAGAGCTGTTGTGTATGTGTGGTGAGGTAGTCTGTGTGTGTAGTGTAGCGTACTGTAGTGTAGTTTACTGTAGTGTAGTGTACTGTGGTGTGGTGAGGTGTAATGTACTGTAGTGTACTGTAGTGTGGTGAGGAGAGATGGTTGTGTTTCTGTGCTCCTCACTCCCCATGCTGACACAGCCTATGTTCAGCCCTGGCTAGCTAACACTGTAGTGGTAGCTGTGGAATAGAATAGAATATAAAATAAAATGGTTCCTCTGTGTCTCATTGGCTGACAGCTCTAATGTTCTGACCACAATAACACTTAGAACAGCAGTTACACTGCACTACTGGAGATGGACTGGGTCTTCTATAGCAGTAACACAGATGGACTGGGTCTTCTATAGCAGTAACACAGATGGACTGGGTCTTCTATAGCAGTAACACAGATGGACTGGGTCTTCTATAGCAGTAACACAGATGGACTGGGTCTTCTATAGCAGTAACACAGATAGACTGGGTCTTCTATAGCAGTAACACAGATGGACTGGGTCTTCTATAGCAGTAACACAGATGGACTGGGTCTTCTACAGCAGTAACACAGATGGACTGGGTCTTCTATAGCAGTAACACAGATGGACTGGGTCTTCTATAGCAGTAACACAGATGGACTGGGTCTTCTATAGCAGTAACACAGATGGACTGGGTCTTCTACAGCAGTAACACAGTTGGACTGGGTCTTCTACAGCAGTAACACAGATGGACTGGGTCTTCTATAGCAGTAACACAGATGGACTGGGTCTTCTACAGCAGTAACACAGATGGACTGGGTCTTCTACAGCAGTAACACAGATGGACTGGGTCTTCTATAGCAGTAACACAGATGGACTGGGTCTTCTACAGCAGTAACACAGATGGACTGGGTCTTCTACAGCAGTAACACAGATGGACTGGGTCTTCTACAACAGTAACACAGATGGACTGGGTCTTCTACAGCAGTAACACAGATGGACTGGGTCTTCTACAGCAGTAACACAGATGGACTGGGTCTTCTACAACAGTAACACAGATGGACTGGGTCTTCTACAGCAGTAACACAGATGGACTGGGTCTTCTACAGCAGTAACACAGATGGACTGGGTCTTCTACAGCAGTAACACAGATGGACTGGGTCTTCTACAGCAGTAACACAGATGGACTGGGTCTTCTACAGCAGTAACACAGATGGACTGGGTCTTCTATAGCAGTAACACAGATGAACTGGGTCTTATACAGCAGTAACACAGATGGACTGGGTCTTCTACAGCAGTAACACAGATGGACTGGGTCTTTTACAGCAGTAACACAGATGGACTAGGTCTTCTACAGCAGTAACACAGATAGACTAGGTGTGTTTTGGTAATATTTTATGGCCCACTATATTACCAGAACACTCACAGAGCAGCACTATAGGATATATATGGTACTCTGGTGTGCGTTCTGGTAATATTGGGCTCAATATTGAGGATTCTCCAGAGAACACTTCTATCTACCACCAATGAGTAGAAAAACGTTCTCAATAGGTTTGATTAGAGCGCCAATGTGTGCTGTGCAACAAACATTCATTATAACCAGTGTGTGTGGTGTGTAGAAGAATGCAAATGATGTACATGTGCTGAGGTGAGCATTTTTTTAAATGGTTTGTCTGTGTCTCTTCTCTACTAGTGTGTGTGTGTGTGTTGAAACTGTTTAACCACTCATGTAACCCCCCCCCCCCCCACCACCACCATACACACACACACACACACACACACACACACACACACACACACACACACACACACACACACACTTCCCTCCTATTTCTAATTTACTGAGGGAGAGCTGGAAAGACTGAGGAAGAGTGGGTGATGGGGGAATGAGAGAGATAGAGTAGACAGAGAGAGTGAGGGAATGCCAGAGCGGGGAGGGAGGGAGGGAGGGAGGGAGGGAGGGAGGGAGGGAGGGAGGGAGGGAGGGAGGGAGGGAGGGAGGGAGGGAGGGGGCAGATTTATGAACCCATTGGAATGTCATTTGGAGGCAGAAATGACTGTCAGCCTGAGCAAGGTTTAAACTCACTAAAGCCTGAATCCACGTCCACTGACGGGAATGTGTGTGTGTGCGTGTGTGTTTACAGGAACGCAGCCGTGTTTTATAGTAAATAGAAGTGGGTGGTAAATGTGACGGGGAGTGTAAAACCACAGAGCATGGTTTGCTATGCAGATTGAACCTCTCACTGAATGACTGTGCTGTATAACCACCCTACCACTTCACGTATGAGTGTCACAACTACACAATATCTGGTGATGTAATACAGAATTGAACAGTTCACATTGCTCACTGTGTTTCGCTGACTGCTCTGACCTGACTGTATGACATTACACACACAGACACAGTGAGGCCTGACAGACTGCAGAGGCCATGAGGCCATGACCGGAGAGATCAGCCAAGGGTGTCCATTCATACAGAGAGGGATGAAAAGAGAAAGGGAAGGGGAAAACCAGGAGAGAGCTAAAGAGAATAAGAGGGTGTAAAAGCGAGAGAGAGGGATGAAAAGAGAAAGGGAAGGGGAAAACCAGGAGAGAGCTAAAGAGAATAAGAGGGTGTAAAAGCGAGAGAGAGGGATGAAAAGAGAAAGGGAAGGGGAAAACCAGGAGAGAGCTAAAGAGAATAAGAGGGTGTAAAAGCGAGAGAGAGGGATGAAAAGAGAAAGGGAAGAGGAAAACCAGGAGAGAGCTAAAGAGAATAAGAGGGTGTAAAAGCGAGAGAGAGGGATGAAAAGAGAAAGGGAAGAGGAAAACCAGGAGAGAGCTAAAGAGAATAAGAGGGTGTAAAAGCGAGAGAGAGGGATGAAAAGAGAAAGGGAAGAGGAAAACCAGGAGAGAGCTAGAGAATAAGAGGGTGTAAAAGCGAGAGAGAGGGATGAAAAGAGAAAGGGAAGAGGAAAACCAGGAGAGAGCTAAAGAGAATAAGAGGGTGTAAAAGCGAGAGAGAGGGATGTGACTAGCTTTTTAAAACAGTGACACACAGCAGCCATTTAGAGAATCCGTTTAGAGAGCGAGAGCAAGAGATACAGGCAACCTGACAGAACGAGATAGGGAGGGAGCAGGGCTAAAATGCATAGAGAAGGAAAGGAGGGAAGGAGAGAAGAGGAGAAGAGAAGGGGAGAAAACCCTCTCTCTTTCTCCCTCTCTGACCCTCTCTCTCTCTCTCTCTTTCTCCCTCTAACCCTCTGTCTCTTTCTCCCTCTCTGACCCTCTTTCTTTCTCCCTCTCTGACCCTCTCTCTCTTTCGCTCTCTCTTTTTCTCACACACACACTCCTCACTCATGAATATACACCTCCTGTATTAGCCTTCTTCCAGGTGAAGGGTGTGATCAGCTCTAACAGCAGCCCTTTACTCAATGATAATGACCATCACCATATGCAATGGGACAACAAACCTATTTGACTCTCTAAAGCAATTCACCCCCTGTAGAGAGTAGACCCACACGTTCCTTCCTCTCCCTCTACTTCTCCATTGATGCCAGCCATCAAGGCTGAGCTGTCCCCTCACTACCCTCCTCTCATCCCTCTCTTCCTACCATCTCTTTCTCCTCTCGTATTAGACACTCTCCCTCTCCTTCTTCTCCTCCATCCATCTCTCCATCGCCGTTCCTAGAGATCTCTGTTCTCTCCCCCATTTGGGTAAATCCAGTCTCTTCCTCCTCTCCTTCTTCGAGTATCCACACTCTTTCTTCTCCCTTGATACCAGCCAGCCATATAGGGTTATTTTGGTGGGTGTCTGCTGCACTGGGATGGACTAGGACCAGAAATCGGCCCAGCATTAAAAAATGTAAAGCATTTTTCTCCCCTCGAAGCTGAAAAACTGTAATTCTGCACAAAAAAAAAACTATAATTTCTTATATTAATTTAGACTGGACCACTAGGCTACAAATGGACCAGGTCATCTGGCATTTGCCAGAATTGCCCTATGGCCAGTCTGTCCATTCGGCTGCTCCCTCCCTAGAGATTCCTTCTCCATCTCTAGAGATTCCTGCTCCATCTCTAGAGATGCCCATCTTCCCCTTCTGGTAAATCCAGTCTCTCTCTCCTCTCCCTTTCATCCATTGATGCCTGTCAACCATCAGGGCTTTGGGTCATTTAGGTGGTTTTCTGCACTACTGCTATGCTACTCCCTTCCTCCAGCCCCTCCCTAGATCACTCCTCTCCTTTTAAATATGAGCGCTGTGAGTGTGACAGTACTCAGCCTGACAGAGGAGAGTGGGAGTCCAGTACATTACATGAGAGAGGGAGAGACATAGAGAGGGGGAGAGGGAGAGTTATATTGTTTGCCCTGCAGGAGTTGAACCATAGAGTTAGCCTGTACAGTGAAATGGATGAAAAGCCACTAGGAGTGTGTACTATTACATCTTTCAGTTCCAAAGGCTCAACATACATTTAGTCCTTTACGCTGATGTACAGTGCATTTGGAAAGTATTCAGACCCCTCCCCTTTTCCCACATTTTGTTACAATACAGCCCTTTTCTAAAATGGATTAAATAAAATAATGTTTTCATCAATCTACATATCAAATCAAATCAAATGTATTTATATAGCCCTTCGTACATCAGCTGATATCTCAAAGTGCTGTACAGAAACCCAGCCTAAAACCCCAAACAGCAAGCAATGCAGGTGTAGAAGCACGGTGGCTAGGAAAAAATACTCCCTCATGACAAAGTGAAAACTGTTTTATAGAAATGTTAGCAAATTTATATAAAATAAAAAACAGAAATAGCTTATTTACATAAGTATTCAGACCCTTTGCTATGAGACTCGATTTGATTGGAATCCACCTTTGGTAAATTAAATGTTATTGGACATGATTTGGAAAGGCACACACCTCACTATATAAGGTCCCACAGGTTAGAGTGCATTTCAGAGCAAAAACCAAGGGATGAGGTCGAAGGAATTGTCGGTAGATCTGGGGAAGGGCACCAAAACATTTCTGCAGCATTGAAGATACCCAAGAACACAGTGGCCTCCATCAATCTTAAATGGAAGAAGTTTGGAACCAAACTAAGCAATCCAGGGAGAAGGGCTTGGTCAGGGAGGTGACCAAGAACATGATGGTCACTCTGACAGAGCCCCAGAGTTCCTCTGTGGAGATGGGAGAACCTTCCAGAAGAACAACCATCTCTGCAGCACTCCACCAATCTGGCCTTTATAGTGGCCAGATAGATGCCACTCCTCAGTAAAAGGCACTTGACAGCCCGCTTGGGGTTGTCATGGACTCTCAGACCATGAGAAACAAGATTCTCTCGTCTGATGAAACCAAGATTGAACTCTTTGGCCTGAATGCCAAGTGTCACGTCTGAAGGAAACCTGGCACCATCCCTATGGAGAATCATGGTGGTGAAAGCATCATGCTGTGGGGATGTTTTTCAACGGCAGGGACTGGGAGACTAGTCAGGATTGAGGGAAAGATGAACGTAGCAAAGTACAGAGAGATCCTTGATGAAAACCTGCTCCAGAGCGCCCAGGACCTCAGACTGGGAAACAGGTTCACCTTCCAACAGGAAAACAACCCTAAGCACACAGCCAAGACAACGCAGAAGTGGCATCGGGACAAGTCTCTGAATGTCCTTGAGTGGCCCAGCCAGAGCCTGGACTTGAACCCAATCTCTGGAGAGACCTGAAAAAAGATTTGTAACAATGCTCCCCATCCAACCTGACAGAGCTTGAGAGGATCTGCAGAAACGAATGGGAGAAACTCCCCAAAACAGGTCTGCCAAGCTTGTAGCGTCATAACAGACGACAGACATTGCAGACGACACACAATTAATCTTATCCTTTCCCCCTTCTGATGACCAGGTGGCGAATCGCATCTCTGCATGTCTGGCAGACATATCAGTGTGGATGACGGATCACCACCTCAAGCTGAACCTCGGCAAGACGGAGCTGCTCTTCCTCCCGGGGAAGGACTGCCCGTTCCATGATCTCGCCATCACGGTTGACAACTCCATTGTGTCCTCCTCCCAGAGCGCTAAGAACCTTGGCGTGATCCTGGACAACACCCTGTCGTTCTCAACTAACATCAAGGCGGTGGCCCGTTCCTGTAGGTTCATGCTCTACAACATCCGCAGAGTACGACCCTGCCTCACACAGGAAGCGGCGCAGGTCCTAATCCAGGCACTGTCATCTCCCGTCTGGATTACTGCAACTCGCTGTTGGCTGGGCTCCCTGCCTGTGCCATTAAACCCCTACAACTCATCCAGAACGCCGCAGCCCATCTGGTGTTCAACCTTCCCAAGTTCTCTCACGTCACCCCGCTCCTCCGCTCTCTCCACTGGCTTCCAGTTGAAGCTCGCATCCGCTACAAGACCATGGTGCTTGCCTACGGAGCTGTGAGGGGAACGGCACCTCAGTACCTCCAGGCTCTGATCAGGCCCTACACCCAAACAAGGGCACTGCGTTCATCCACCTCTGGCCTGCTCGCCTCCCTACCACTGAGGAAGTACAGTTCCCGCTCAGCCCAGTCAAAACTGTTCGCTGCTCTGGCCCCCCAATGGTGGAACAAACTCCCTCACGACGCCAGGACAGCGGAGTCAATCACCACCTTCCGGAGACACCTGAAACCCCACCTCTTTAAGGAATACCTAGGATAGGATAAAGTAATCCTTCTCACCCCCCTTAAAAGATTTAGATGCACTATTGTAAAGTGGCTGTTCCACTGGATGTCATAAGGTGAATGCACCAATTTGTAAGTCGCTCTGGATAAGAGCGTCTGCTAAATGACTTAAATGTAAATGTATAACCAAGAAGACTCGAGGCTGTAATCGCTGCCAAAGGTGCTTCAACAAAGTACTGAGTAAAGGGTCTGAACACTTCTGTCAATGTGATATTTCAGTTTTTATTTTTAATAAATGTGCAAAAAAAATTAAAACCTGTTTTTGCTATGTCATTATGGGGTATTGTGTGTAGATTGATGAGGGGAAAAAACAATTGAATCCATTTTAGAATATGGCTGTAAGGTAACAAAATGTGGAAAAAGTCAAGGGGTCTGAATACTTTCCAAAAGCACTGCATATAATATAATCGCCTAGATTAACATTTTATTTTGCTTACAGCTATTCATCTGATATCTGACTTAAATACTAGGCTATAAGATCATTAAAAAAAAAAAAAAAACTTAATAACTAGGCCTACAGGTAACTGCCAAAATAATGGAAACACTTGTGTAAATGAGGGATACAAAGTATATTGAAAGCAGGTGCTTCCACACATCCCATCATGCTCAAGGTCATGAGTAAAAAATACTGGGCAGGCCATTATTTTGGCTACCGTAGCTACAGTACCAGTCAAAAGTTTGGACACACATACTCGTTCAATGGTTTTTCTTTATTTTTACTATTTTCTACATTGTAGAATAATAGTGAAGACATCAAAACTTTGAAATAACACATGAAATCATATAGTAAGCTAAAAAGTGTTAAACAAATCAAAATATATTTTAGATTCTTCAAGGTAGCCACCCTTTGCCTTGACGACAGTTTTCCACACTCTTGGCATTCTCTCAACCTGGAATGCTTTTTCAACAGTATTGAAGGAGTTCCCACATATGCTGAGCACTTGTTGGCTGCTTTTCCTTCACTCTGCTTCCAACTCATCCCAAACCATCTCAATTGGGTTGAGGTCGGTGATTGTGGAGGCCAAGTCATCTGATGCAGCACTCCATCACTCTCCTTCTTGGTCAAATAGCCCTTACACAGATTGGAGATGTGTTGGGTCATTGTCCTGTTGAAAAACAAATGATAGTCCCACTAAGCGCAAACCAGATGGGATGGCATAAAGATGCAGAATGCTGGTTGACAGTTTCATCAGCAAAGCACCATCACACCTCCTCCTCCATGCTTCACGGTGGGAACCATACATGCGGAGATCATCCGTTCACCTACGCTGCATCCACAAAGACCTTGGAACCAAATATCGTAAATTTGGACTCATCCGACCAAAGGACTGATTTCCATCGGTCTAATGTCCATTGCTCTGTTGTGGGTGTTTGAGTTGTGGGTGTTTGTTTCCGTGTGAGTGTTTGTTGCCACACGGTACTGTTTCGGTTTTCGTTCATGTTCACATTTATTGTTTTGTATTTCATAGTGTTCAGTTTATATCTTAAAATAAACGTTATGGACATGCTGCGCATTGGTCCTCCGATTCTTCTCGCTACTCCTCCTCAGAACAGGAGGAAGAATGCAATTAGAGTGATTTACTCCTCCCATGTATGATAGTTTTTGCCTGCCTCACTAACGACACCATTTGCCTATTCCCTGTCTGTACTTTAGCCTGCCTGTACTTTAGCCTATCGGATTTCCTGTTATCAACCTATTGCCTGATCTCCCATACTACGTTACAAGCCTTTTCCCTGCCTTTACTGTTGCCCTTTTGGACCCCCTGTGTATGACCTTCTGCCTGCCCCTGGACCCTGCCTCCTCCTGTGTATGACCTTCTGCCTGCCCCTGGACCCTGCCTCCTCCTGTGTATGACCTTCTGCCCGCCCCTGGACCCTGCCTCCTGCTGTGTATGACCTTCTGCCTGCCCCTGGACCCTGCTTCCTCCTGTGTATGACCTTCTGCCTGCCCCTGGACCCTGCCTCCTCCTGTGTATGACCTTCTGCCTGCCCCTGGACCCTGCCTCCTCCTGTGTATGACTTTCTGCCTGCCCCTGGACCCTGCCTCCTCCTGTGTATGACCTTCTGCCTGCCCCTGGACCCTGCTACCTGCCTCCTCCTGTGTATGACCTTCTGCCTGCCCCTGGACCCTGCTACCTGCCTCCTCCTGTGTATGACCTTCTGCCTGTCCCTGGACCCTGCCTCCTCCTGTGTATGACCTTCTGCCCTCCCCTGGACCCTGCTACCTGCCTCCCCCTGTGTATGACCTTCTGCCCTCCCCTGGACCCTGCTACCTGCCTCCTCCTGTGTATGACCTTCTGCCTGCCCCTGGACCCTGCCTCCTACTGTGGTCCTTTGCAATAAAAACCTGCTGCGCCCTGCATTTGAAACCAGCTCTCTGTCTCCCTTCGTGTTCATTACATTGTCACAACAAAACTGATTGGCTCAAATGCATTAAGAAGGAAAGAAATTCCAATAATTAACTTTAAAAAATGCATACCTGTTCATTAAAATGCATTCCAGTTGACTACCTCATGAAGCTGGTTAAATGCCAAGAGTGTGCAAAGCTGTCATCAAGGCAAAGGGTGGCTACTTTGAAGAATCTCAAATATAAAATATATTTTGATTTGTTTAAAACTTTTTTGGTTACTACAGATTCCACATGTGTTATTAAATAGTGCTGATGTCTTCACTATTTTTCTACAATGTAAAAACCCCGTAATGAGTAGGTGCGTCCAAACTTTTGACTGGTACTGTATATAAATGCATTTATAAATGTCTACATTTGTTTTTGCCACGTTTATTATATTTCAAACACCTTACTGCATACCTTTATGTGAGCTAAACATACACAACAAACTAGATAAAATATTAAAACATTTTCCTTAATGTATAATTTTTAGAAAGTACTAATGTTTCTGACCCCACCACAACAACAAAATACTTAAATACATGTATTTCGTCCTTGTAACATTTAAATTAAATACTGTAGAATTCCATTCATTCCTCTGCGGGACTGCTTTTCTGAGGAGTGCCAATATGGCGGCCTGTGGCTTCAAAGCCTCTCAATGGCCAAAACATAGCATTAGCAATCCAGGGTTTATGTACTTGATTGACCTCAACCTACTTGAACACTTATGGGAGATTCTGGAACGAATTTCTCATAGAACAATGGTGTTGCATCCCTCCACTAGAGTTCCAGACACTAGTAGAATCTATGCCGAGGTCCATTGAAGCTGTTCTGGCTCGTGGAGGTCCAACGCCCTATTAAGATGCTTTATGTTGGTGTTTCCTTGGTTACAACAAGCTCCATTGTGTATTATTTTGGTACCAGGTAGTAATGGAATTCTTGGAAGTGTTGAATTATTTGAAGGAAGTACCGTTGTTGCATTTTCCTATGAAATATCAGGTAAACAAACACTATCTACACTACTTGTTAACTTAAGCCCTAATAGAGTTTTGAACTTAGACACAGGCAACACAACACACACACACATACTGTACTGTACACGCACGCGCACACAGTCACACACCAGTGGAGGCTGCTGAGGGGAGGACGGCTCATTATAATGGTTGGAAGGGAGTCAATGTCTGATGTATTACGACGAGCACGTCCTCCCCAATTAAGGTGCCACCAAACTCCTGTATCACACACACACACACAGACAGACAGAAACACAGTGAATATGTTTTGCATAAATCGGTTGCCAATTCTGATCTGGAGGATCATCATCATCAGAATAATTATTCCAGTCAGATTCTCACCCACATACTGTATGCACAAACACATACACACAATACTCAATGTACACACACACACACACACACACACACACACACACACACACACACACACACACACACACACACACACACACACACACACACACACACACACACACACACACACACACTGTATACACACACACACCTCCATCTCACTGTCACACACGTAGCTAGCATGATGGCAGCCTATTAAATTTAATGCAGTGTTTTCGCAGCTCAAATAATTTACATCCTAACCCCACATAATTTCTCTCTCTTTCTCTCTCTCTCCCTCTCTCTCTTTCTCTCTCTCACTATCTCTGAATGATGCAGAGACTGGGAATAAACAGGCAATTTAAGTCCTGGACACCTCACTGCTCATACACACACATACCTTCACGCACACGCACACACACACACACACACACACACACACACACCTCACTTACCCCTCCCAAGGCCCACACACCTCACTCACCCCTCCCAAGGCTCACACACAGACATCATCAGAGATACACACATAAACATTCAGAGCGGATATATGGCGGCAGTAAAGGTTACAGTTTGTATTCTGTTGAAATAAATTCAGTCCCTGAACTTTTCTCTGTGCCTCCTACTGCAGCAGCGTGGATCTGTTGTGCTGCTCCAAAAAAAAGGGCTGCGTGTTTGTGTGTGTGTGCACTCAGATGGATCATGAAATTCCCCTCACTTGTGTAATGCATTCCTCTAGTATCTTTATTTTGAATAGGATCTATGTCAACTCAGAATGCCTCCTAGAGGTTGGGGCCCTATACAATGGTTTGTTGGTTTTGTTTTTATACAAAATGATCAGCAAACGTGTAAAATAATAACACAGAGTTAGAAATTCACAGAGGTAAAACAGTATTGAATGGTGTAAGGATGATGTTATTGTTCATTTTCAATTGATATATATTTTTTATTTTGAATTGATATTGAAGTCACAGTTAAATAAATTATCTGAAATCAAATAAGCCTAGTACAGCCTCGTAGAGCCCCTAGTAGAGCCCCAAGTAGAGCCTAGTAGAGCCCCAAGTACAGCCCCAAGTAGAGCCCCTAGTACAGCCTCTAGTAGAGACCCAAGTAGATCCCCTAGTACAGCCTCGTAGAGCCCCTAGTAGAGCCCCAAGTAGAGCCTAGTAGAGCCCCAAGTACAGCCCCAAGTAGAGCCCCTAGTACAGCCTCTAGTAGAGACCCAAGTAGATCCCCTAGTACAGCCTCGTAGAGCCCCTAGTACAGCCTCGTAGAGCCCCTAGTAGAGCCCCAAGTAGAGCCTAGTAGAGCCCCAAGTAGAGCCTAGTAGAGCCCCTAGTAGAGCCCCAAGTAGAGCCTAGTAGAGCCCCAAGTACAGCCCCAAGTAGAGCCTAGTAGAGCCCCTAGTACAGCCTCGTAGAGCCCCTAGTAGAGCCCCAAGTAGAGCCTAGTAGAGCCCCAAGTACAGCCCCAAGTAGAGCCCCTAGTACAGCCTCGTAGAGCCCCTAGTAGAGCCCCAAGTAGAGCCTAGTAGAGCCCCAAGTACAGCCCCAAGTAGAGCCCCTAGTACAGCCTCGTAGAGCCCCTAGTAGAGCCCCAAGTAGAGCCTAGTAGAGCCCCAAGTACAGCCCCAAGTAGAGCCCCTAGTACAGCCTCTAGTAGAGACCCAAGTAGATCCCCTAGTACAGCCTAAGTAGAAACCCAAGTAGAGACCCAAGTAGAGCCCCTAGTAGAGCCCCTAGTAGAGACCCAAGTAGAGCCCCTAGTACAGCCCCTAGTAGAGCCCCTAGTTGAGCCTCTAGTAGAGACCCTAGTACAGCCTCTAGTAGAGCCCCTAGTTGAGCCTAGTAGAGCCCCCAGTAGAGCCCCTAGTAGAGCCCCTAGTACAGCCTAGTAGAGCCCCTAGTTGAGCCTAGTAGAGCCCCCAGTAGAGCCCCTAGTAGAGCCCCTAGTACAGCCTCTAGTAGAGCCCCTAGTAGAGCCGAGTAGAGCCCCTATTATAGCCTCTAGTAGAGCCCCTAGTAGAGCCTAGTAGAGCCCCTAGTAGAGCCCCTAGTAGAGCCCCTAGTAGAGCCTAGTAGAGCACCTAGTGGAGCCCCTAGTAGAGCCCCTAGTAGAGACTAGTAGAGCCCCTAGTAGAGCCCCTAGTAGAGCCTAGTAGAGCCCCTAGTAGAGCCGAGTAGAGCCCCTAGTAGAGCCTAGTAGAGCCCCCAGTAGAGCCCCTAGTAGAGCCTAGTAGAGCCCCTAGTAGAGCCCCTAGTAGAGTCTCAAGTAGAGCCCCTAGTAGAGCCCCAAGTAGAGCCCCTAGTAGAGACCCTAGTAGAGACCCAAGTAGAGCCCCTAGTACAGCCCCTAGTAGAGTCCCTAGTTGAGCCTCTAGTAGAGCCCCTAGTACAGCCTTTAGTAGAGCCCCTAGTTGAGCCTAGTAGAGCCCCCAGTAGAGCCCCTAGTAGAGCCCCTGGTAGAGCCTAGTAGAGCCCCTAGTAGAGATGAGTAGAGCCCCTAGTAGAGCCCCCGGTAGAGCCTAGTAGAGCCCCTAGTAGAGACGAGTAGAGCCCCTAGTAGAGCCCCCAGTAGAGCCCCTAGTAGAGCCGCTAGTAGAGCCTAGTAGAGCCCCTAGTAGAGCCCCTAGTATAGCCTCAAGTAGAGCCCCAAGTAGAGCCCCTAGTAGAGCCCCAAGTACAGCCCCAAGTAGAGCCCCTAGTAGAGCCCCTAGTAGAGCCCCAAGTAGAGCCCCTAGTAGAGCCCCAAGTACATCTCCAAGTAGAGCCCCTAGTAGAGCCCCAAGTAGAGCCCCTAGTAGAGACCCAAGTAGAGCCCCTAGTAGAGACCCTAGTAGAGACCCAAGTAGAGCCCCTAGTATAGTAGGGGACTAGTAGAGTCCCTAGTTGAGCCTCTAGTAGAGCCCCTAGTACAGCCTTTAGTAGAGCCCCTAGTTGAGCCTAGTAGAGCCCCCAGTAGAGCCCCTAGTAGAGCCCCTGGTAGAGCCTAGTAGAGCCCCTAGTAGAGATGAGTAGAGCCCCTAGTAGAGCCCCCAGTAGAGCCCCTAGTAGAGCCGCTAGTAGAGCCTAGTAGAGCCCCTAGTAGAGCCCCTAGTAGAGCCCCAAGTACAGCCCCTAGTAGAGCCCCAAGTAGAGCCCCTAGTAGAGCCCCAAGTAGAGCCCCAAGTAGAGCCCCAAGTAGAGCCCCTAGTACAGCCTCTAGTAGAGCTCCAAGTAGAGCCCCTAGTACAGCCCAAGTAGAACCCCATGTAGAGCCCCTAGTAGAGCCTAGTAGAGCACCTAGTAGAGCCCCCAGTAGAGCCCTTAGTAGAGCCCCTAGTAGAGCCTAGTAGAGCCCCTAGTAGAGCCTAGTAGAGCCCCTAGTAGAGCCTAGTAGAGCCCCTAATGGAGCCCCTAGTAGTTCCCCTAGTAGAGACAAGTAGAGACCCTAGTAGAGCCCATATTAGAGCCTAGTAGAGCACCTAGTGGAGCCCCTAGTGGAGCCCCTAGTAGAGCCCCTAGTATATCCTCCAGTGGAGCCCCTGGGCATTCTCTCCATTGTCAATGTGTAATGTTTTCCACGTGGAAAGCCATGCATTATCTCTCCATCTCTCTCTCTCACTCTGTCTCTGTCTTTAATCTGATGTTCTGTAATGTTTAGGCACAGAGAATCTCCTTCTAATCTCAATATGGCCCTGTTTGCTCTGTCATAATCCTGTGTGTTTGCGTGTGCATGTGTTTTTAAAAGACATTAATCCCCAGTAAAACTGTATGACATCTGCCCTCTATGCTCTCTATGCCCTGTTGTGTTTGTGTGCTGAAATGAGTTCTGATGATGTAATATTTTGTTTATGTTATTGTGCTTGAGATGCTGTGCTGCACCATACGTTGCGTTTGAGTAAACAACTAAGTGCCCATACTGCGTGTGTGTGTTCACACACACATACAAAAAAAACTTTAGATCCTATGGCCTGAGTAGTATAACATAAAACATGCACACACACAGTCTTGTATAACTAATCTTGTGGGGATACACAAGTCCTATTTAAAATCCCATTTTCCCTAACCATTACCCTAAACTTTACCCTAACCTTAAACCCAAAACCTTAACCCTAAAGCTAACCCTAACACTAAAGCTACTAACACAAATTCTAACCTTAACCCTAAACCCCCAGAAATAGCATTTGACCTTGTGGGGACTAACACAATTTGTCAAAATTTTGTTTGTTAACTATTCTTGTTGGGACTTCTTGTGGACATCCACACATGTCCAGAGTGTAACACACACACACACACACACACACACACACACACACTGAATGGCACCAGAGGCAGACACTTAAGCTTGGAGTTAAGGTTAGGTATTAACTCTGAATGGCACCAGAGGAAAACACTTAAGGTTGGGGTTAAGGTTAGGTATTAACTCTGAATGGCACCAGAGGCAGACACTTAAGCTTGGGGTTAAGGTTAGGTATTAACTCTGAATGGCACCAGAGGCAGACACTTAAGCTTGGGGTTAAGGTTAGGTATTAACTCTGAATGGCACCAGAGGCAGACACTTAAGCTTGGGGTTAAGGTTCGGTATTAACTCTAATGGGCACAAGAGGCAGACACTTAAGGTTGGGGTTAAGGTTAGGTATTAACTCTAATGGACACAAGAGGCAGACACTTAAGGTTGGGGTTAAGGTTAGGTATTAACTCTGAATGGCACCAGAGGCAGACACTTAAGATTGGGGTTAAGGTTAGGCATTAACTCTGATGGGCACCAGAGGCAGACACTTAAGATTGGGGTTAAGGTTAGGTATTAACTCTGATGGGCACCAGAGGCAGACACTTAAGCTTGGGGTTAAGGTTAGGTATTAACTCTGATGGGCACCAGAGGCAGACACTTAAGATTGGGGTTAAGGTTAGGTATTAACTCTGATGGGCACCAGAGGCAGACACTTAAGCTTGGGGTTAAGGTTAGGTATTAACTCTGATGGGCACCAGAGGCAGACACTTAAGCTTGGGGTTAAGGTTAGGTATTAACTCTGAATGGCACCAGAGGAAAACACTTAAGTTTGGGGTTAAGGTTAGGTATTAACTCTAATGGGCACAAGAGGCAGACACTTAAGATTGGGGTTAAGGTTAGGCATTAACTCTGATGGGCACCAGAGGCAGACACTTAAGATTGGGGTTAAGGTTAGGTATTAACTCTGATGGGCACCAGAGGCAGATACTTATGCCCATCTGCACCGAAAACTTAACTGAAGATAACAGTGCTCCCTGTTGCCCCTAGTGGCCAATTTCTACAACATCTCCCGAGATGCTCAGACATCAATGGACGTTGAATACTGACTTGTATCAAGGGTGACCTGGCTGGTCCTATTCCCCCTCTTATAAACCTGTTGTGTTCCGATATAACTTATCTTAAAATTAACCATTTAAAATCCATTTTGAATGTGTTTTTATACAGCCTGTAGCATATAGAATGATCCTACCTTTTTGATCCTACAGCCTAGGCTTGTCGAGTCGATCTGTCTCTCTCTCTCTCTCTCTTCTGTTTACAACGGTTAAAAACTGCCTCCAAAATGCTTCATCGCCGTGGAAACCGCCTTCGCAGCTCTGTTACATCTCCATCTCCATCCCAGTGTGTCGCTCTCTCTCTCTCTGTGAGAGTGTGTGTGAGGGAAAGAGTCACTAACCTATTATAATAAGCGTTGCGCTCCGTTTCCCTTGCTCCCTGCGTGACTTTGTTCGAGAGCTCAGTATCTATGCCTTATTACAGAAGTACACTGTATTCTATAACTTAACCCTGAACTTAACCCGCTGTTACAATATAAGTTGTCAGATCACTGAAACTCGAAAGGCACATCTGTTAAAAAAAATGGCTATTGCGCGTATATGGTTACGCATATTAACTAACCTCGCCATAAAGTCATGTGGATCTATAGGCTATAATGTCATTATATATTTGTATACGTTGAGTAAAGGGCACCAGGTGTTGCCAGAGCGGGTGCTGTGATCCATGCGCGCGCTGACGCTCTGCATGCGTGTGTGATGGTGGTGCGCGCGGGGAGCTTCGAGCGCGCGAAGCTGATGGTCTTCTCTCTGTTCAGCTCCGTTACCGAATTCAGCAGGTCTTTACGGTTCAGACAGACTAGCCTTACCAAGAAATACATAAAGTATTTTATTGACAAGTCCTCCATGTGCAACATAATGGGCTTGTTATATTATCCTTTAAATTCAGTTAATTATTCAGTTTGCGTGGTGCATAAATTACACCGTGCTTGAAATAACTCAAAGCCTTTTGGCAGAAAAATACACGTCAATATTTCCCTGTAAGAGGTATAGCCTTGGTTTATTCTACTATATAAGTGGTTCTCGTGCTACAATAGGCCTATGACTGTTCAGTTGTATCTTTAAAATTACAGCAGGTTAATATTATGAAACTGTAGAGCAGATTCTCCTGCTTTTGTCCAAGGAAAGTACAATCAAATGTATAGAATCCAATCAATGAGCAGAAGAAAAAGGAGAGGTTTGATTGGAGAAAGAGGGGAACAAGAGGTGACAGGGAGGAGAGCGAAGAATACATTAACATGTTGCACAGGGCATAAAAGAGAGGAGATGGAGAGAGACAAGAGGAGATGGAGGAAAATAGTTCATAGATAATAGAGCAAATTGATTCTGGATACATTGTACAGATCTGTCGTTTTTATCAGCAGCAGAAACATCACCATAGTAATCATCCTCAGCATCACTGTTCAGTTCTGAAGCCAAGGCAGGATTAAGACTTACGGTATATTCTAACCACAACCGTAGAGAAACACACAGCTGCTCCACACATACACACACAGCCCTAACACACCACACACACACAGCCCTAACACACCACACACACACAGCCCTAACACACCACACACACACAGCCCTAACACACCACACACACACAGCCCTAACACACCACACACACATACACACACACAGACCTAACACACCACACACACACAGCCCTAACACACCACACACACACAGCCCTAACACACCACACACACACAGCCCTAACACACCACACACACACAGCCCTAACACACCACACACAGCCCTAACACACCACACACACACAGCCCTAACACACCACACACACACAGCCCTAACACATCACACACACATACACACACAGCCCTAACACACCACACACACATACACACACACAGCCCTAACACACCACACACACACAGCCCTAACACACAACACCACATACCACCAATTATATATATATTCTCATTGTCAGTCACAGCAAGATTTTCTTTTCATCTTTTCTGTCCATTTTCTTTCAAATTATATATATTCAACCCTGGTCTGTACATCCTTTCAGTGTGGAAAACCAAGTCTGGTACACATCACCTATTCCCCTCCGCTCTGTGCCCTCTCTCTTTCTCTCTTATTGTCTCTCTCTGTCTCTCTCTCTCTCTCCATCTCTCTCTCTCTGTCCAGTCATAACCTCATTACTTACCTTTCCAGGAGAAGGTAGGCTACACTCCATCTTTTATTTTATGTTCCCAGAAATGTAGTGGCTCCTTATGCGTTTTCGCTAGCTCTCTCTCTCTCTCTCTCTCTCTCTCTCTCTCTCTCTCTCTCCCCTCTCTCTCTGTTGGCCCTCCCTTCTTTTCTTTCTCTCTTGCTCGCTCACCCTCCCCTCTCTCTCTCTCTCTCTCTCTCTCTCTCTTTCTTTCTCTTTCTCTCTCTCTCTCCCTTCTCTCTGTTGGCACTCCCTCCTTTTCTTTCTCTCTCGCTCGCTCACCCTCCTCTCTCTCTCTCTCTCTCTCTCTCTCTCTCCCTCTCTCTCTCTCCCTCTCCCTCTCCCTCTCTCTCTCTCTCTCTCTATCTCTCTCCTTCTCTCTCTCCCTCTCCCTCCTCTCTCTATCTCTCTCCCTCTCTCTCTCTATCTCTCTCCTTCTCACCCTCTCAGTTTTTTCTAACTCTTATTCTGTGTCACGTCCCTTTAAAAAAAAATCAGTACTACATATCGGCAGACACTTTATTTAACTGTAACAGGAATCGAGTTTATCATCATATGAAACACTTGGAAAAAGTTCAATGTACAGCTATAATTCAGTATATTGGGATTTATAGTGGGGTCTGAAATTATTGACACCCATGATAAAAATCTGCTAAAATGACTGTATAAAATAAATAATTCAAATACTCAGCTATACTGTATGCTAAAAAAACGGGGAAATGATTGTATACTAATACAATTGCTCAGAGAAAGAGATTTTGTTAAAAAGTATTTTATTTTTTTCTAAAATAAGTTGACACCCTGTTTTCAATACCTTTCAATACCTCACTGCCCATCTAAGTCTAAATTGAACTGCAATTGTATCTTCTTGCTTGGGCACTGAACCTTTTTTCTCAAATGTTTTCTGAGTTGGAGAACACATTGGGAGGGATCTTAGACCACTTTCTCTGTGCTAATGGCTTCAATTCAAACCACAGGTTTTCAATGGGGTTCAGGTCCGGAAACTGAGATGGCCAGTACAAAATGTTGATTTTGTGATGAGTTAACCATTTGTTTGTGTTTTTTATGTGTACTTGGGGTTATTCTCTTGCTGGACAGAGGCAACCAGGTTTTTGGCCAAAAATGTCTTGGTACTGGGTAAAGTTCATAAAGCCATTGACGTTAACAAGGCCCCCAGGACCAGTGTAAGCAAAATAGGGAAAGGGGGATACCTAGTCAGTTGCACAACTGAATGCATTCAACTGAAATGTGTCTTCCACATTTAACCCAACCCTTCTGAATCAGAGAGGTGCGAGGCGCTGCCTTAATCAACAACCACATCTTTGGCGCCCAGGGAACAGTGGGTTAACTACCTTGCTCAGGAGAAGAACGACAGATTTTGACCTTGTCAGCTCGGGGATTCGATCCCGCAACCTTTCGGTTACTGTCCCAACGCTCCTGCCCGCATGGCTACCTGCCCCCAAAATAGTCCCATAACATCAAAGATTCACCACCACATTTTACAGTAGGTATGGGGTTATTTTCTTCTCATGAATTCTAATTTCTTTGCCAAACCCACCACTGGTAGGCGTGGCCAAATAGTTCTATTTCCATGTCATCTGACCAATGCACCGGTGTGACAATGTGGTTTAGTAGACTCCAGGCCTTTACTGTTGTTGGATGGACCCTTCTCTGTCTCACCAGTTGCTTTCCATCTCACATTCTCTCTCTTTATTTATCTTTTTTTTCTCTGCTCATCCTTCTGTCTCACTTTCTGTTCTTCTCTCTCTCCTTTAACTGACTGAATTGGGAGAGCCACCTCCACAGGCTAAATACTTATTTTACCTCTTTCTGACACCATCTCTCTCTCTCCACCCCTCTCTCTCTCTGCCCCTCTCTCTCTCTCTCTCTCTCTCCACCCCTCTTTCTCTCTGCCCATCGCTCTCTCTGCACCCCTCTCACTCTCTGCCCCTCTCTCTCTCCGCCCCTCTCTCTCTCCACCCCTCTCTCTCTCTCTCTGCCCATCGCTCTCTCTCCACCCCTCCCTCTCTCCGCCCCTCTCTCTCTCTCTCCCCCATCTTTCACTCACTCTCTCTAATTAAGTAGGTTTCGGTAACAAACCTTTGGGCTTTGGCGTTGCCATGGTTACCCCAACATTCAATCTTGTTCGGCCCGCCTCTGTGTATGCGTGCCTGTGAGTCAGTGTATGTGCCTGTGGGTGAGTGTGCGGGTGAGTGTGTGTGCGTGGCTGTGCATGCACATGAGCATTTTTTTGGCAGTGTCTCTTGCTGGGCTCTGCTTTCATGCTTTTGTCTTCCAGAGGGACAGACAGATGCTGCCATTCTGCCGCCTCTCCTCTCCTCCTCTCCTCTCCTCCTCTGAGATATAGAACATTTGTGGTCAACCTAACCCTCTTTCTGTCTCTCTGTGTCTGTGTTTGTCTCTCTCTCCCCGTCTCTCTCCCACTTCCGTGCTCTACCTATCCCTCTGTCTCTGTCTCTGTCTCTCTCTCTCTCTCTCTCTCTCTCTCTCTCTCTCTCTCTCTCTCTCTCTCCCCTCTCTCTCTCTCTCCCCTCTCTCTCTCTCTCTCTCTCTCTCTCTCCCCTCTCTCTCTCTCTCTCTCCCCTCTCTCTCTCTCTCTCTCTCTCTCTGTATCTGTCTTTCTCTCTCTCTCTCTCTCTCTCTCTCTCTCTCTCTCTCTCTCTCTTTGTATACAAGAGTAACAGACTTGTTTCTCTGTGCATAAAGCGTCATCCATAATATGGTTCATGTAACACAGAGGGAGAAACCCAAGGTTTCTAGAAGACCAGCCTCTTCTTTCCTCTTCTCTCCCTGGCCATTTACCCGTGTTCCTCTGTATTTTCCTGTCTGAATGGATAGCTTTCCAGACGAGTTACACACTGAACCACTGTGCTGTGCTGCCCCTGGCTAGCTAGTGTGGTGCTGTGGTGTCCTCATATCGACCAGCCTGTCAGGTTAAAAGTTACTCAGTATTGGAGGATCATGATTCCTGGCAGCAGGGGGGGAACTGAAAATAACAGCATTTATTCCAATCGGCCTTGAAATCAACCGAGAGATGAGGGCTCATGATGGAGCTTGTGACATCACTGAGGTCTAAGGTCATATGTCAGAAGCAGAGCAGATGACGCAGTGGTCCAATCCCAGAGCTGTATACAGTATACAGTATAAGACCTTGAAGGTCTATTCTCAATTAAACTGAAAACATTATGTATACAATCCAGCCAGAAGGGATATTTGCATTATAAAGAATGTTTTCCCATGATGTTTCTCTTCTCTGTTGTATCTTTCAGCCAACAAGACCCTGTTGGGAGGAGGAGGAGGTGAGTCCTTCTGTCGCTCTTTACTCTTTTATTTCTGTTCCCTTGTTCCTGGAAATAATACAGACCGCTGTGTGTGTGTGTGTGTGTGTGTGTGTGTGTGTGTGTGTGTGTGTGTGTGTGTGTGTGTGTGTGTGTGTGTGTGTGTGTGTGTGTGTGTGTGTGTGTGTGTGTGTGTGTGTGTGTGTGTGTGTGTGTGTGTTAGACCTGGGATAACTATGGTTTTCACTATGCTTTGTGGAAAGTAAATATTTTTGGGGGGTAAGGAACAGTTACTTTGGAGGTGACTACAGCTGTTTGCATACAGATCTCAGAAATGAACTACTTTTTAAAACTATTTGAATATAGATCTCAGAAATGAACTACTCTTTAAAACTATTTGAATATAGATCTCAGAAATGAACTACTCTTTAAAACTATTTGAATATAGATCTCAGAAATGAACTACTCTTTAAAACTATTTGAATATAGATCTCAGAAATGAACTACTCTTTAAAACAATTTGAATATAGATCTCAGAAATGAACTACTCTTTAAAACTATTTGAATATAGATCTCAGAAATGAACTACTCTTTAAAACAATTTGAATATAGATCTCAGAAATGAACTACTCTTTAAAACTATTTGAATATAGATCTCAGAAATGAACTACTCTTTAAAACAATTTGAATATAGATCTCAGAAATGAACTACTCTTTAAAACAATTTGAATATAGATCTGAGAAAGCAACTACTTTCCAAAAATATTTGAATTCAGATCTCAGGAAGTGACTACTTTTCAGAACTGATTGGATTGGCTGTCTTTAACTAATGGCAGGGCTGTATCTGGAACTGCATGTTGAAGATAGAAATAGAATGAACAGCAAACGCAATGTCCTACACTATTCCAATCTATCATATTTGATCTACACAATACATTTCTATCTGAATATTCTGTAACTATCCATTCTCCTGAATGTCTATTGCCACAGATGTACATAATCAAGTCAAACCAATCAACCAATTATATTTTGTACAGAGAAATATAAATAAGTTGTGATGGTCAACTACTGTATGACTCTTTAAACATGCCACTGAAAAGGTTGAAAACTGCAATTCATTTAATGATACCCGAAAATACTGCAGAGAAAATCAAAGCCATTTGATTTTCACAAGAATAGACTGACGAGTTTCAGAAGAAAGTTCTTTGTTTCTGGCCATTTTAAGCCTGTAATCGAACCCAGAAATTCTGAAGCTCCAGATATTCAACTAGTCTGAAGACAGTTTTCTTGCTTCTTTAATCAGCACAACAGTTTTCAGCTGTGCTAACATAATTGCAAAAGGGTTTTCTATTGATCAATTAGCCTTTTAAAATGATAAACTTGGATTAGCTAGCACAACTTGCCATTGGAACACAGGAGTGATGGTTGCTGATAATTGGCCTCTGTACGCCTATGTAGATATTCCATAAAAAAATCTGCCATTTCCAGCTACAATAGTGATTTACAACATTAACAATGTATACACTGTATTTCTGATCAATTTTATGTTATTTTACTGGACAAAAACAAGGACATTTCTAAGTGAACCAAACGTTTGAACAGTAGTGTATGTAATATCTCCATTATTATGCAGCTATAAAGCCATTTCCAAAGTCCCATCTAACAGTTTTGCTATTGTAACAATCCCAACATCACTACATATGTCTAAGAACTGGATGTCAAGTGTTACTGTATAACCTTATGTCACTCATTAGGAAAATAGATTTCTTAGTTACCTTGAAGCAGCAAAAATGGTGATTCCATGTCAAATCAAATCAAATGTATTTATAAAGCCCTTCTTACATCAGCGGATGTCTCAAAGTGCTGTACAGAAACCCAGCCTAAAACCCCAAACAGCAAGCAATGCAGGTGTAGAAGCACAGTGGCTAGGAAAAACTCCCTAGAAAGGCCAGAACCTAGGAAGAAACCTAGGGAGGAACCAGGCTATGAGGGGTGGCCAGTCCTGGCTGTGCCGGGTGGAGATTATAGCAGAACATGGCCAAGATGTTCAAATAGCCAAGATGTTCAAATATATGTCATGCTTGTCATAGATGACAAGCAGGGTCAAATAATAATAATCACAGTGGTTTTCGAGGGTGCAACAGGTCAGCACCTCAGGAGTAAATGTCAGATGACTTTTCATAGCCGATCATTCAGAGTATCTCTACCGCTCCTGCTGTCTCTAGATTGTTGAAAACAGCAGGTCTGGGACAGGTAGCACGTCTGGTGAACAGGTCAGGGTTCCATAGCCGCAGGCAGAACAGTTGAAACTGGAGCAGCAGCACGGCCAGGTGGACTGGGGACAGCAAGGAGTCATCAGGCAGTCCTGAGGCATGGTCCTAGGGCTCAGGTCCTTCGAGAGAGAGAAAGAAAGAAAGAAAGAGAGAAAGAGAGAAAGAAAGAGAGAAAAAGAGAGAGAATTAGAGAGAGCATTCTTAAATTCACACAGGACACCGGATAAGACAGGAGAAATACTCCAGATATAACAGACTGACCAGATATTTTACAGACTGACCCTAACCCCCCGACACATAATCTACTGCAGCATAAATACTGGAGGCTGAGACAGGAAGGGTCGGGAGACACTGTGGCCCCGTCAGGCAGGATATAACCCCACCCACTTTGCCAAAGCACAGCACCGCATGTATTTCATTCTAATCTGTAGGCTATATTAAGATGCATGTCTAACAGCCTTCCAGACCATGTGCTGATGATCAACTAACTGTGGTAGTTTTTGATTCTCAAACAAATATTTGTCAGCCATCAAATAAATATATATTTTTGTTTTCAAATGACTTGCATATATTCAAATACCTTCAAATGTTATTTGTTTTTCTGAGACCTGTATTTGAATATCAAAGAAAATATTATTATTATTTGAAAAGTTGGTATTTTACAATAAACTACAAAATACAAATATTTTCTGCCCAGGTGAGTGTCTGTCTGTCTCTGTGTGGTCTTTCTCTCTGAATTCATGAGCGTGACAGAGAGCAAATGTTTTTGCAGGTGTATGTCATTTGTGTATGTTATGTGTGCATGGTATGAGGTGTGTGGTGTGTGTGTGTGTGTGTGTGTGTGTGTGTGTGTGTGTGTGTGTGTGTGTGTGTGTGTGTGTGTGTGTGTGTGTGTGTGTGTGTGTGTGTGTGTGTGTGTGTGTGTGTGTGTGTGTGTGTGTGTGTGTGTGTGTGTGGTGTTGAGAGACTGAGGCTAATCGATACTAGTGATAAATCTGTACTACTAGTGCCCAGTCACTCAGACCTCCCCCTCACCCCACATTTACAGTACTCCTGTATTTTTCCTTCTTGACAAACACAACCGGCCTCCCGAAACGGCTGATGTAACGGTTTATAACCAAACTCCACCAACTAATTATTAACACCCCAGTCCTGTGTGTGTGTGTGTGTGTGTGTGTGTGTGTGTGTGTGTGTGTGTGTGTGTGTGTGTGTGTGTGTGTGTGTGTGTGTGTGTGTGTGTGTGTGTGTGTGTGTGTGTGTGTGTGTGTGTGCGCCTAGGTGTGTTTGTGTGTGTGTTAGGCACCCAGCAGGCCTAGCTGTGGTTAGTCTCTCCCAGGCAGGCTCCTCCTGCAGCTGCGTCTCCATGGCGATGTCTCAGGTGGCTACTCAGGGCACAACTTTCAGATTCTGCCTGTTTGGAAGAGAACAACTGAAAGCGAAGTGCTGCGAAATGTAATAAGGGATTACAGATTGGAATTAGCTATATATAGCTACTGTAATTTATATGTATCCACTGTAATTTATATGCTACTGTAATTTACATGTAGCTACTGTAACTTATATGTAGATTCTGTAATGTATATGTATATACTGTAACTTAGTTGTATCTACTGTAACTTATATGTATATACTGTAATTTATATGCAGCTACTGTAATTTATATGTATCTACTGTAACTTATATGCTCCTGTAATTTATATGTAGCTACTGTAACATATATGCTAATGTAACTTATTTGTAGCTACTGTCACTTATATTTTACAGTAACTTATATGTATCTACTCTAACTTATATGTATCTACTGTAAGTTACATTCTACAGTAATTTATATATAGCCACTGTAGCTAATATGCAGCTACTGTAATTTATATGCTACTGTAACTTATAGGTATCTACTGTAACTAATATGCAGCTACTGTAACTTATATGTATCTACAGTAACTTATATGCTACTGTAACTTATATGTTGCTACTGGAACACATATGTATCTACTGTAACTTATATGTAGCTACTGTAACGTATATGTAGCTACTGTAAATCATATGCTACTGTAACTTATACGTACCTACTGTAACTTATATGTATCTACTTTAACGTATATGTATCAACTGTTACTTATACGTAGGAACTGTAACTGAAATGTAGCTACTGAAACGTAT
This sequence comes from Oncorhynchus nerka, assembly GCF_034236695.1. NCBI lineage: Eukaryota > Metazoa > Chordata > Actinopteri > Salmoniformes > Salmonidae > Oncorhynchus > Oncorhynchus nerka. The sequence goes on from NC_088400.1 coordinate 20,551,362, forward strand.
ATGTAGCTACTGTAATGTATATGCTACTGTAACTATATGTATCTACTGTAACTTTTATGTAGATGCTGTAACCTTTGTGTAGCTACTGTAACTTATATGCTTATGTAACTTATATGTATGTACTGTAACTGATATGCATCTACAGTAAGTTATATGTATCTACTGTAATTTATATGTAGCTACAGTGACTTAAATACTACTGTAACTTATTTGTATCTACTGTAAGTTATATGCTGCTGTAATTATATGCTACTGTAATTTATATGTAGCTACTTAAACTTGTATGTAACTACTGTAACATATGTTCTACTATAAATTATATGTTAGTGTAACATATATGTAGCTACTGTAACTTATATGTAGCTACTGTAAGCTTTGTGTAGCTACTGTAACTTATATGCTAATGTAATTTATATGTATCTACTGTAACTTAGATGTAGCTACAGTGACTTAAATGCTACTGTAACTTCTTTATAGCTAATGTAAGTTATATGTAGCTACTGTAAATTATATGCTACTGTAATTATATGCTACTGTAATTTATATGTAGCTACTTGAACTTGTATTTAGCTACTGTAATCTTTGTGTAGCAACTGGAACTTATATGCTAATGTAACTTACATCTATCTACTGTAACTTATATGCATCTATGATAAATTATATGTATCTACTGTAACTTATATGTAGCTACAGTGACTTTAATACTACTGTAACTTATTTGTAGCTACTGTAACTTATATGTAGCTACTGTAAATTATATGCTACTGTAATTATATGCTACTGTAACTTATATGTAGCTACTTTAACTTGTATGTAACTACTGTAACATATGTTCTACTATAACTTATATGCTACTGTAACTTGTATGTAGCTACTGTAAATTATATGCTACTGTAATTTATATGTATCTATTGTAACTTATATGTATCTATACGTAGCTACAGTAACTTATATGCTACTGTAACTTATATGAAGCTACTGTAACTTATATCTATCTACTTTAACTTATATGCATCTACAGTAAGTTATATTGAGCTACTGTGAAAAATATGCTACTGTAACTGATATGTAGCTCCTGTAACTTACATGTATCTACAGTAACTTACATGCTACTGTAAAATATATGTAGCTACTGTAACTTTTATGTAGCTACTGTAACCTTTGTGTAGCGACTGTAACTTATATGCTAATGTAATTTATATGTATCTACTGTAACTTATATGTATCTACTGTTACTTATATGTAGCTACTGTTACTTATATGTAGCTACTGTTACTTATATGTATCTACTGTTACTTATATGTAGCTACTGTTACTTATATGTATCTACTGTTACTTATATGTAGCTACTGTTACTTATATGTAACTCCTGTTACTTATATGTATCTCCTGTTACTTATATGTATCTCCTGTTACTTATATGTATCTCCTGTTACTTATATGTAACTCCTGTTACTTATATGTATCTCCTGTTACTTATATGTATCTCCTGTTACTTATATGTATCTCCTGTTACTTATATGTAACTCCTGTTACTTATATGTGTCACGTTCTGACCCTTATTTCCTTTATTTTGTCATTATTTAGTATGGTCTGGGCGTTAATTGGGTGGGCAGTCTATGTTTGTTTTTCTATGTTTTGGGGTATTTCTATGTTTCGGCCTAGTATGGTTCTCAATCAGAGGCAGGTGTCATTAGTTGTCTCTGATTGAGAATCATACTTAGGTAGCCTGGGTTTCACTGTGTGTTTGTGGGTGATTGTTCCTGTCTCTGTGTTTTGCACCAGATAGGGCTGTTTTTGGTTTTCCACGTTTATTGTTTTGTAGTGTTCATGTTTATCTGTTTTTATTAAACATGAATCAATATAACCACGCTGCGTTTTGGTCCTCCTCTACTTCACCACAGGAAAACCATTACAATATGTAACTCCTGTTACTTATATGTAGCTACTTTAAAGTATGTGTATCTACTGCAACCTATATGCAGCTACTGTAACTTCTATGTATCTACTGTAACTTATATGGTACTGTTACTAATATGCTCCTGTAATTTATTTTCCTTGTTAAACTATGGTTTTGGCAGGTCAGTTAGGACATCTACTTTGTGCATAACACAAGTCATTTTTCCAACAATTGTTTACAGACAGATTATTTCACTTATAATTCACTGTATCACAATTCCAGTGGGTCAGAAGTGTACATACACTAAATTGACTGTGCCTTTAAACAGCTTGGAATATTCCAGAAAATTATATCATGGCTTTAGAAGCTTCTAATAGGCTAATTTACTAAATTTGAGTCAATTGGTGGAGTACCTGTGAATGTATTTCAAGGCCTACCTTCAAACTCAGTGTCTCTTTGCTTGACATCATGGGAAAATCAAAAGAAATCAGCCAAGATCTCAAACTAAATGTAGATCTCCACTGGTTCATCCTTGGGAGCAATTTCCAAATGCCTGAAGGTACCATGTTCATCTGTACAAACAATAGTATGCAAGTATAAACACCATGTGACCACGCAGCCGTCATACCGCTCAGGAAAGAGACGCGTTCTGTCTCCCAGAGATGAACGTACTTTGGTGCCGAAAAGTGCAAATCAATCCCAAAACAACAGCAAAGGACCTTGTGAAGATGCTGGAGGAAACAGGTACAAAGGTATCTATATCCACAGTAAAACGAGTCCTATATCAAAATAATCTGAAAGGCCGCTCTGCAAGGAAGAAGCCACTGCTCCAAAACCGGCATAAAATGCCAGACTACGGTTTGCAACTGTACATGGGGACAAAGATCGTACTTTTTGGAGAAATGTCCTCTGGTCTGATGAAAAAAATATAAAACTGTTTGGCCATAATGACCATCGTTTTGTTTCATAGGAAAAAGGGGAGGCTTGCAAGCCGAAGAACACCATCCCAACCGTGAAGAACAGGGGGTGGAAGCATCATTTTTTGGGGATGCTTTGCTGCAGGAGGGACTGGTGCACTTCAAAAAATAGATGACATGAGGAAAGAAAATGATGTGGATATATTGAAGCAACATCTCTAGACATCAGTCAGAAAATGGGTCTTCCAAACGGACAATGACCCCAAGCATAATTCTAAAGTTGTTGTAAAATGGCAACAAAGTCAAGGAAAGTCAAGGACAAAAAAGTCAAGGTATTGGAGTGGCAATCACAAAGCCCTGACCTCAATCCTATAGAGAATTTGTGGGCAGCACTAAAAAAGCGTTGTGTGCGAGAAAGGAGGCCTACAAAACTGACTCAGTTACACCAGCTCTGTCAGGAGGCCTACAAACGTGACTCAGTTACACCAGCTCTGTCAGGAGGCCTACAAACCTGACTCAGTTACACCAGCTCTGTCAGGAGGCCTACAAACGTGACTCAGTTACACCAGCTCTGTCAGGAGGCCTACAAACGTGACTCAGTTACACCAGCTCTGTCAGGAGGCCTACAAACCTGACTCAGTTACACCAGCTCTGTCAGGAGGCCTACAAACCTGACTCAGTTACACCAGCTCTGTCAGGAGGCCTACAAACGTGACTCAGTTACACCAGCTCTGTCAGGAGGCCTACAAACCTGACTCAGTTACACCAGCTCTGTCAGGAGCAACGGGCCAAAATTCACCCAATTTATTGTGGGAAGTTTGTGGAAGGCTACCCGAAATGTTTGACCCAAGTAAAACTATTTTAAGGCAATGCTACCAAATACTAATTGAGTGTATGTAAACTTCTGACCCACTGGGAATGTGATGAAAGAAATATACGCTGAAATATATAATTCTCTCTACTATTATTTCACATTCTTAAAATAAAGTGGTGATCCTAACTGATCTAAGACAGAGATTTTTACAATAATAAAATGTCAGGAGTTTTGAAAAACTGAGTTTAAATCTATTTGGCTATGGTATAGGTAAAGATGTCATATTCAGAAGCAAAGCCAAAATGAATGTATCTGGTTCCATTATCTTCTCACATTATGTATCAGCTTCTCTCATTGTGTATCAGCTTCTCTCATCGCGTATTAGCTTCTCTCATCGCGTATCAGCTTCTCTCATCACGTATCAGCTTCTCTCATCGCGTATCAGCTTCTCTCATCACGTATCAGCTTCTCTCATCGCGTATCAGCTTCTCTCATCGCGTATCAGCTTCTCTCATCACGTATCAGCTTCTCTCATCGCGTATCAGCTTCTCTCATCATGTATCAGCTTCTCTCATCGTGTATCAGCTTCTCTTATCGTGCATCAGCTCGAGATTCTGCTTTGCCCACAGAGGACATGTTTTTTTATCCCATCCTCTATATCACTGGCAATTTCTCTCTCTCTCTCTCTCTCTCTCTCTCTCTCTATTTCTCTCTCTCTTTCCCTTCTTCCTCTCCATCTCTCTGTCTCCACTCGTTCCTCTCTTTCTTTCTTTCTTTCTTTCTTTCTTTCTTTCTTTCTTTCTTTCTTTCTTTCTTTCTTTCTTTCTTTCTTTCTTTCTTTATTTCTTTCTTTCTTTCTTTCTTTCTCTCTCTCTTTCTCCTTCCCCCACTCTCTCTGTCTATCTCCCATCTGTCTTTCCCTCGATTTCTTCTCCTCTCTCTCTCTCTCCCCCCCCTCTCGCTCTCTCTCCTCTGCGGTTTGTAAAAGTAGGTGCTAATTAGGCAGGTACAGACTGGCAGGCCTCTAAAGAGAGGGGGGGGGGGTAGTGAGGGAGAGAGAGATGGAGGGAGAGAGAGGGGTATAGAGGGAGAGAGAGGGGTAGAGAGTAAAAGAGAGGGGTATAAAAGGAAAGAGGGGTAGAGAGGGAGAGAGATGAGTAAAGATAAACAAAGGGAAACATTTGAGGGAGCGAGGAAGGGACAAAAAGACAGTGAGCAGGAGGTGAAGAGAGAAGGGAAACGCTTTGTCCTGCCTACATCACATTGACAATAGGCCAGTGATTTTCAACTGTGTGTCCCACAGAGTAGCTACCAGGAGGCAGGCAGGCAGAGTGGGTAGCAGAGATGAGCTGTACTGTGTGTGTGTGTGTGTGTGTGTGTGTGCGTGCGTGCGTGCGTGCGTGCGTGCGGGCGGGCGGGCGGGCGGGCGGGCGGGCGGGCGTGCGTGCGTGCGTGTGTGTGTGTGTGTGTGCGTGCTGCAGTGGGCTGCTGGAGAACATAATAGAATAAGATTCATGTCAAAACACCTACATCTACATAATAATGTAGCCTTCACTCAGAGTCAATTCCCAGATGTTTTTTTTCTTAAGCGAGTTTAGCAGATCAGCTAAAAAGATGTTTTGTGCTTCTCAATGCCAGTCAGTGCTGTAGACAGTCTCCATATACAGTTTCCACATACAGCCTCCACATTTATTTAACTAGTCAGTTAAGAACAAATCATTTTTTACGAAGGCCTACCCGGACCAAACCCTAACCCGGACGACACTGGGCCAATTGTGCGCCGCCCTGTGGGATTCCCAATCACGGCCGGTTGTGATACAGCCTGAAATGACTCACTTTACAGTCTCCATATCCAGTCTCCATATACAGTCTCCATATACAGTCTCCATATACCGTCTCCATATACAGTCTCCATTCCAGTCTCCATATACCGTCTCCATATACAGTCTCCATTCCAGTCTCCATATACAGTCTTCATGTACAGTCTCCATATCCAGTCTCCATATACAGTCTTCATATACAGTCTTCATAGACAGTCTTCATATACAGTCTCCATATACAGTCTCCATATACAGTCTTCATATACAGTCTCCATATACAGTCTCCATATACAGTCTTCATATACAGTCTCCATATACCGTCTCCATATACCGTCTCCATATACAGTCTCCATTCCAGTCTCCATATACAGTCTCCATATACAGTCTCCATTCAAGTCTCCATATACAGTCTCCATATACAGTCTCCATATACAGTCACCGTATGCAGTCTTCATATACAGTCTCCATATACAGTCTCCATTCCAGTCTCCATATACAGTCTCCATATACAGTCTCCATTCCAGTCTCCATATACAGTCTCCATATACAGTCTCCATTCCAGTCTCCATATACAGTCTCCGTATCCAGTCACCGTATGCAGTTTTCAGCACAAGAGAAATCACATTGAAAATAAGTATTAAAATAATAATTAATCAAATACACCTGTATTTGAACCCAGGTCTGCCCTAACACACACACTTACTATACTGCTGATGTTGTTTTTGTGTTGGCCGGACTGTACAGCGTCCACCGCCAGACCATCCTAGATGTTGCCACGGCAACTAGGCTGAAATAAATGATTGGCCCTCTCGCTAGGGGACTCTGGGAAAGCAATATGCTGGCGTTCTGCCCCATTAGTTTAACAGACAGTCTCTGGACCTATCACCGGTCAGCTGGCAAGGTTATCTGCTGCAACTTAGTATTCCATATGTACAAGAAGTACAAGTACGTTTGTCGGTGTGTTTGTCTGCGAGTGTAATGATTTATGTGTGTGTCTATGTGTTTGTGTGCGTGTATATGTGTGTGTGTGCAAGTGTGCATGTTTGTGTGCATGCGTGCGCGTGTGTGTCGCTGAGTGTGTTTTGCTGAGAAGAGCAGCCTCCCAGCCAGGTAAGCATAGAGACAATTATCACCTCCTGCTCCTCTAGCTGACAGTGTTTAATGATAAGGGAGGTTGTAGGGAGATGACACCAACGCTATCCTGGCAGGTCCCTGAAGCCAACACTCTCATGCACTCCTCTCTCATGCTCCGCTCGCACCCCTCCTCTCTTCTCTTGTTTCCTCTCATCCCCTGTTGTTTCTTCTTGTTTCTTCTCTTTAACTCTATTCTTCTCCAACCTTTCTCTCTTCTCTCTTCAATTTTTTCCTCTCCTTATTCTGCTTTCTCCCTCTCTAAATGACTCCCTCTCTTTGAGTTTTCTTCTCTCATCGCTGTTTTTTTCTCTCTGTCCTCACATCTCTCCTGTCATGCTCTCTACCACTCTCCTCTTCTTTCATTTCTCATGTCTCTCTCTTCTCTGTCATCTGCTCTCCTCAAGAAGAACAACGAAGGATAAAGAAGAATATGAAAATGAAAGAAACAGCATGTAGGCTCACACGTTTCCTTTCACTGTTCTCATGAATAGGGGTTGAACTGCCTGTCCTCCAGGAATCTGCTGAACAATTCATCAAATGGCCACCGGACTATTTACATTGACACCCCCCCCCCCCCCCCCCCCCCTTTTGTTTTATACATTGCTGATACTCGCTGTTTATTATCTATGCATAGTCACTTCACCCCTACCTACATGTACAAATGACCTCAGCTAACCTGTACCCCCGCACACTGACTCGGTACCGGTACCCCTTGTATACAGCATCGTTATTGTTATTTTATTGTGTTACTTTTTATAATTTTTTTATTTAGTTTATTTGTTAACTATTTTCTTAAGTCTTCATGAACTGCACTGTTAATTAATGGCTTCAAAGTTAGTATTTCATGGTAAGGTCTACACTTGTTGTATTCGGCTAATGTGACAAATTAGTTTGATTTGATTTGACATCTTCAGTGTTCTCATGAAAAGGGTTGAACTGCCAGCCCTCCAGGACATATACAGCACACGGTGTCACAGGAAGGCCAAGAAGATCATCAAGGACCTCAACCACCCAAGCCACAGCCTGTTAAACCCGCTTTCATCCAGAAGGCGTGAGCAGTACAGGTACATCAGAGCTGGTACTGTGCCTTTATACAGCTTTGAAAATTCCAGAAAATGATGTCATGGCTTTAGAAGCTTCTGATAGGCTAATTGACATCATTTGAAACAATAGGAGGTGCACCTGTGGATGTATTTCAAGGCCTACCTTCAATCTCAGTGCCTCTTTGCTTGACATCATGGGAAAATCAAAAGTAATCCAAAAAGAGCAATTTCCAAATGCCTGAAGGTATCACGTTCATCTGTACAAACAATAGTACGCAAGTATAAACACCATGGGACCACGCAGCCGTCATACCGCTCAGGAAGTTGACGCGTTCTGTCTCCTAGAGATTAATGTACTTTGGTGCGAAAAGTGCAAATCAATCCCAGATCAACAGCAAGGGCACCTTGAAAAGATGCTGGAGGAAACAGGTATAAAAGTATCTACATCCACAGTATAATAAGTCCTATATCGGCAAAACCTGAAAGGCTAATCAGCAAGGAAGAAGTCACTGCTCCAACACCGCCATAAAAAAAGCCAGACTATGATATGCAACTGCACATGGGGACAAAGATCATACTTTTTGGAGATATGTCCTCTGGTCTGATGAAACAAAAATATAACTTTTGGGCCATAATGACCATTATTATGTTTGGAGAAAAAAGGGAGAGGCTTGCAAGCCAAAGAACACCATCCCAACCGTGAAGCACGGGAGTGGCAGCATCATGTTGTGGAGGTGCTTTGCTACAGGAGGGACTGGTGCACTTCACAAAATAGATGGCATTATGAGGAAAGACAATTATGTGGATAATCTCAAGACGTCAGTGTGCAACATGTGCAACATCTCAAGACATCAGTGTGCAACATGTGCAACATCTCAAGACATCAGTGTGCAACATGTGCAACATCTCAAGACATCAGTCAGCAAGTTAAAGCTTGATCATAAATGGGTCTTCCAAATTGACAATGACCCCAAGCACACTTCTAAAGTTGTGGCAAAATAGCTTAAGGACAACAAAGTCAAGGTATTGTAGTGGCCATCACAAAGCCCTGACCTCAATCCCATAGAAATTTGTGGATAGAACTGAAAAGCGTGTGCGAGCAAGGAGGCCTACTAACCTGACTCAGTTACACCAGTGCATTTCTGTTTAGTATTCTCACTTGTCACATTGAATGACAACAGTCAGTCATTCCAGAGCTGCAGAGAGATATTGTCTTTGTATCTTGGTGTTGTCTTTGTATGGCTGTGAGATATATTGTCTTTGTTTCTTGGTGTTGTCTTTGTATGGCTGTGAGATATATTGTCTTTGTTTCTTGGTGTTGTCTTTGTATGGCTGTGAGATATATTGTCTTTGTTTCTTGGTGTTGTCTTTGTATGGCTGTGAGACGTATTGTCTTTGTTTCTTGTTGTTGTCTTTGTATGGCTGTGAGATATATTGTCTTTATATCTTGGTGTTGTCTTTGTATGGCTGTGAGAGATATTGTCTTTGTATCTTGGTGTTGTCTTTGTATGGCTGTGAGATATATTGTCTTTGTTTCTTGGTGTTGTCTTTGTATGGCTGTGAGACGTATTGTCTTTATATCTTGGTGTTGTCTTTGTATGGCTGTGAGATATATTGTCTTTGTTTCTTGGTGTTGTCTTTGTATGGCTGTGAGACGTATTGTCTTTATATCTTGGTGTTGTCTTTGTATGGCTGTGAGACGTATTGTCTTTATGTCTTAGTGTTGTCTTTGTATGGCTGTGAGATGTATTGTCTTTATGTCTTAGTGTTGTCTTTGTATGGCTGTGAGAGATATTGTCTTTGTATCTTGGTGTTGTCTTTGAATCGTCAAATCGTCTCTGTAGGTCTGTGAGTTGAAACAGTCGTGTCTGTACTCTGTAGTCTGATAAATGACGGTTTGTGAGCAGTAGCAGGTGTTTCCAGCTGTCTGGTATATAAGCAAGGATCATAGAGACTACATGTTTCATACACCCCCACAAAACCTTAGACTGAAGATTGTGACAACACAAATACACACACCACAGACACACACCACATACACACACCACACACACACACACACCACAGACACACCAAACACACACCACACACACACACACCAGAGACACAGAACACAAACACACACCACAGACACACCAAACACACACCACAGAAACACACCACAGACACACACACACACACACACACACACACACACACACACACACACACACACACACACACACACACACACACACACACACACATACACACACACACACACTCACACCACAGACACACCAAACACACACCACACGCACACACACACCACAGACACACCAAACACACACCACACAGACACACACCACAGACACACCAAACACACACCACACACACGTGAAACAAACAAACCACACACACTCACATAACTCTCTGTCAAATACAGGGTCAAACATAAGGAACTAGAAATGTAAAAAATGACCTTGCTATGATCTTCTTCCTCTCCCCATCTCTCTTTATTCTCTAACTGTATCCTTATCTGACTGTCTTCCTTCCTTCCATCAAACTATTTATACATCTATGGCTCTCTCTCTCCCTTCCTCTCATCTCTCCTCCATCCCACCCTCTCTCCTTTCTCCTCTCTTCGTCTTGTTATAACACTTGTTCTCTATTTCAGAGTGTAGGTGGAGGTGACTAGCTGTCTGGTGCGCGTCACCTCCAGTTCTATTCACACAGCAGCACTGTAACTAAATGCTGCTTCTCTATCCCCTCGGGGGACCTAGACAGTCCGTGTGTATGTGTGTGTCTCTTTCTTTCTCAGACAGTCAGTCAGCCATCGTACCCTGTCTTCCACCTTCACAGTCACAGGGCTATAATGTATGACACAGTGGCAGTGCAGGGCGATAATGTATGACACAGTGGCAGTGCAGGGCGATAATGTATGACACAGTGGCAGTGCAGGGCGATAATGTATGACACAGTGGCAGTGCAGGGCGATAATGTATGACACAGTGGCAGTGCAGGGCGATAATGTATGACACAGTGGCAGTGCAGGGCTATAATGTATGACACAGTGGCAGTGCAGGGCGATAATGTATGACACAGTGGCAGTGCAGGGCGATAATGTATGACACAGTGGCAGTGCAGGGCGATAATGTATGACACAGTGGCAGTGCAGGGCGATAATGTATGACACAGTGGCAGTGCAGGGCGATAATGTATGACACAGTGGCAGTGCAGGGCTATAATGTATGACACAGTGGCAGTGCAGGGCGATAATGTATGACACAGTGGCAGTGCAGGGCTATAATGTATGACACAGTGGCAGTGCAGGGCTATAATGTATGACACAGTGGCAGTGCGGGGCGATAATAAGTGATGTTCCAGGAAGGAGATCTAACCCAACACACTGAACTCACACACACACCACAGTCCCAGTCCCATAAGAAGCAGAGTTGTTAGAGATGTAATGAGGGGTGCTGTGCACTAATGATTGTTAGTTCAATGATCATGGGAAGGAGATTCAAAATAGTCTCCTAAATCAAAGAATAATTTACCTCGATTTAGATAACGTCAACTGACATGGCTCATCAGTAGTGAAGGGTGCTACAGTGGGAGCTGGTGTGTGTGTGTGTGTGTTTGTTTGTATGCATGTAAATGATATCTCTCACCCCTCTTTTCACATTATCAATTAACAATGCACAGGCAATTGTCAATTCACTTCACACCTCATTTACATTTTTTTTTTTGACAGTTTATACAAATTGTACAAATATTCACTCTTCACTTCTCTCTCTTCCCTCTCTCCTCAGTGATCTACTGCACGGCAGGCCCCCTCCTGAGGACCGAGTGTGCTGAACTGCGAGGGTGGGAGGTGGGAGAGGCTAGGATTACAGGGGGCTACGGCCTGCTTGCAAAGTGTGAGTCCATGGGGAGATGACATCACAGCTATACAAGGGTGGTCTTATAAAATACTAGATTGTAGACAATATGGCCTGTAACACACAGTGACTTATACCACCAACATCACTTTATCCAGCTTTCCAACAAATATAGATAATTGATACAGGTTACAGTTGAAGTCAGAAGTTTACATACACCTTAGCCAAATACTTTTCAACTCAGTTTATCACAATTCCTGACATTTAATCCTAGTAAAAATTCCCTGTTTTAGGTCAGTTAGGATCACCACTTTACTTTAAGAATGTGAAATGACAGAACAATAGAGATAATTATTTATTTCAGCTTTTATTTCTTTCATCACATTCCCAGTGGGTCAGAAGTTTACATACACTCAATTAATACTTGGTAGCATTGCCCTTAAATTGTTTCACTTGGGTCAAATGTTTAGGGTAGCCTTCCACAAGCTTCCCACAATAAGTTGGGTGAATTTTGGCCAATTCCTTGTGACAGAGCTTTTTCAGTTCTGCCAACAAATTTTCTATGGGATTCAGGTCAGGGCTTTGTGGCGGCCACTCCAATACCTTGACTTTGTTGTCCTTAAGCCATTTTGCCACAACTTTGGAAGTATGCTTGGGTTCATTATCCATTTGGAAGGCCCATTTGCGACCAAGTTTTAACTTCCTGATTGATGTCTTGAGATGTTGCTTCAATACATCCACATAATTGTCTTTCCTCATGATGTCATCTATTTTGTGAAGTGCACCAGTCCCTCCTGCAGCAAAGTACCCACACAACATGATGCTGCCACCCCCTGTTCTTCACGTTTGGGATGGTGTTCTTAGGCTTGCAAGTCTCCCGCTTTTCCTCCAAACATAACGATGGTCATTATGGCCAAACAGTTCTATTTTTGTTTCATCAAACCAGAGGACATATCTCCAAAAGTACGATCTTTGTCCCCACGTGCAGTTGCAAACCGTAGTCTGACTTTTTTATGGCGCTTTTGGAGCAGTGGCTTCTTCCTTGCTGAGCGTCCTTTCAGGTTATGTCGATATAGGACTCATTTTACTGTGGATATAGATACTTTTGTTCCTGTTTCCTCCAGCATCTTCACAAGGTCCTTTGCTGTTGTTCTGGGATTGATTTGCAAAATTTCGCACCAAAGTACGTTCATCTCTAGGAGACAGAACGCATCTCTTTCCTGAGCGGTATGACGGCTGCGTGGGCCCATGGTGTTTATACTTGCGTACAATTGTTTGTACAGATGAATGTGGTACCTTCAGGCGTTTGGAAATTGCTCCCAAGGATGAACCAGACTTGTGGAGGTCTACAATGTTGTCAAGCAAAGCAGTACTGAGTTTGAAGGTAGGCCTTGAAATACATTCATGGGTACAACTACAATTGACTCAAATTATGTCAATTGGCCTATCAGAAGCTTCTAAAGCCATGACATCATTTTATGGAATTTTCCAAGCTGTTTAAAGTCACAGTCAACTTAGTGTATGTACACTTCTGACCCACTGGAATTGTGATACAGTGAATTGTAAGTGAAATAATCTGTCTGTAAACAATTGTTGGAAAAATAACTTGTGTCATGCACAAAGTAGATGTCCTAACCGACTTGCCAAAACCATAGTTTGTTAACAAGAAATGTGTGGAATGGTTGAAAAACTAGTTTTAATGACTCCAATCGAAGTGTATGTAAACTTCCGACTTCAACTGTATACCCTACAGAGTGAATTATAACATATGATTCATTGCATATAGGATTATACGGTGGGTGCCTTCAGAAAGGATTCATACCTCTTCACTTATTCCACATCTTGTTTTTAAAGTCTGAATTTAATAAGGATAATTTAAATTTAACAATCGCACCAATCTACAAACAATACCTCATAATGACAATGTGAAAACATGTTTTTAGAAATGTTTGCAAATGTATTGAAAATGAAATATAGGAATAGTTCATTTACATAAGTATTCATAGCCCTGAGTCAATACTTTGTAGAAGCACCTTTGGTGGTGATTACAGCTGTGAATCTTTCTGGGTCAGTCTCTATGAGCTTTCTACACCTAGTTTGTGCAACATTTGCCCATTATTGTTTTCAAAAATCTTCAAGCCCTGTCAAATTGGTTGTTGATCATTGCTAGGCAGCCTTTTTCAAGTCTTGCCATAGGTTTTCAAACAGATTTAAGTCAAAACTTTAACTCGGACACTCAGGAACATTTACTGTCTTCTTTGAAAGCAACTCCAGTGTAGATTTGGCCATTTGTTTTAGGTTATTATCTTGCTGAAAGTTGAATCATCTTCCAGTGTCTGGTAAAAGCAGACTGAACCTAGTTTTCCTCTAGGATTTTTCCTGTGCTTAGATCCATCCGTTTCTTTTTTATCCTGAAAAACTCCCCAGTCCCTAACAATTACAAGCATACCCATAACATGATGCAGCCACCACCATGCTTGAAAATATGGAGAGTGGTACTTGGTAATTTGTTGGATTGTATTTGCCCCAAACATAACACTTTATATTCATGACAATAAAGCTAATTGCTTTGACACATTTTTTCTGTATTACTTTAGTGCCTTATTGCAAACAGGATGCATGCTTTGGAATATTTTTTATTCTGTACAGGCTTCCTTCTTTTCCTTCTGTCAATTAGGTTAGTATTGTGGAGCAACTACAATGTTGTTGATCCATCCTCAGTTTTCTCCTGTCACAGCCATTAAACTATAAATGTTTTTAAAGTCACCATTGGCAACATGGTGAAATCCTTGAGCTGTTTCCTTCCTCTCCGGCAACTGAGTTAGGAAGGACACCTTTGTAGTGACTGGGTGTACATGTCACACCCTGACCATAGTTTGCTTTGTATGTTCTATGTTTTGTTTGGTCAGGGTGTGATCTGAGTGGGCATTCTATGTTGGATGTCTTGTTTGTCTGTTTCTGTGTTTGGGCCTGATATGGTTCTCAATCAGAGGCAGGTGTTAGTCATTGTCTCTGATTGGGAGCCATATTTAGGTAGCCTGTTTTGTGTTGGGTTTTGTGGGTGATTGTTCCTGTCTTTGTGTTTGTTGCACCAGATAGGGCTGTTTTCGGTTTCTCACGTTTCTTGTTTTGTATATTGTTCTATTTTCATCTTTATTAAAGATGTATCAAAATAACCACGCTGCGTTTTGGTCCGCCTCTCCTTCCCAGGAAGAATCCCGTAACAGAAACACCCACCACAACAGGATCAAGCGGCGTGGTGACAGGCAGCGGAAGCAGGAGCAGCACAAGGAGGAATGGACATGGGATGATGTATTGGACGGCAAGGGTTGCTACACATGGGAGGAGATCCTGGCGGGAAAGGATCGCCTTCCATGGGAACAGGTGGAGGCTGCTAGTAGAGCAGAGGCAGCCGGAGAGAGGAGCCGGCGATATGAGGGAACACGGCTGGCAAGGAAGCCCGAGAGGCAGCCCCAAAAAAATTTGGGGGGGAGGGCACACAGGAAGTATGGCGAAGCCAGGTAGGAGACCTGCGCCAACTTCCTGTGCTTACCGGAGGGCGAGAGAGACTGGGCAGGCACCGTGTTATGCGGTGGAGCGCACGGTGTCCCCAGTGCGGGTGCATAGCCCGGTGCGGTACATACCAGCTCCGCGTATCGGCCCGGCTGGAGTGAGCATTGAGCCAAGTGCCATGAAGCCGGCTCTACGCATCTGGTCTCCAGTGCGTCTCCTTGGGCCGGCTTACATGGCACCCGCCTTGCGCACGGTGTCTCCGGTTCGCCTGCATAGCCCAGTGCGGGCTATTCCACCTCGCCGCACTGGCAGGGTGACCGGGACCATTCAACCAGGTAAGGTTGGGCAGGCTCGGTGCTCAAGAGCTCCAGTGCGCCTGCACGGTCCGGTCTATCCGGTACCACCTCCACGCATCAGCCCTCCGGTGGCAGCTCCCCGCACTCGCCCTGAGGTGCGTGTCCTCGGCCCAGTACCACCAGTGCCGGCACCACGCACCAGGCCTACAGTGCACCCCGCCTGCCCAGCGCTGCCGGAGTCTCCCGCCTGCCCAGCGCTGCCGGAGTCTCCCTCCTCTCCAGTGCTGCCAGAGTCTCCCGCCTGTCCAGCGTTACCGGAGCCTTCCTCCTCTCCAGTGCTGCCAGAGTCTCCCGCCTGTCCGGCGCTGCCAGAGCTTCTGCCCCTCAGTCCAGAGGCGCCAGAGCTCCTCCGTCCAGCGCTGCCGGAGCCTTCCTCCTCTCCAGCGCTGTCGGAGTCTCCAGTCTGCCCAGCGCCACCTGAGCTACCCGTCTGCCCAGCGCCATCAGAGTCTCCCGTCTGTCCTGAGCCGCCAGTGCCACCAGTCTGCAAGGAGCCGCCAGTCTGCAAGGAGCCGCCAGTGCCGCCAGTCTGCAAGGAGCCGCCAGTGCCGCCAGTCTGCCAGGAGCAGCCAGTGCCGCCAGTCTGCCAGGAGCCGCCAGTCAGCCAGGATACGCCAGTGCCGCCAGTCAGCCAGGATCCGCCAGTGCCGCTAGTCAGCCAGGATCCGCCAGTGCCGACAGTCAGCCAGGATCTGCCAGTGCCGCCAGTCAGCCATGATCTGCCAGTGCCGCCATTCAGCCAGGATCTGCCAGAGCCGCCAGTCAGCCAGGATCTGCTAGAGTCGTCAGTCTGTCCCGAGCTGCCCCTCTGTCCCGAGCTGCCCCTCTGTCCCGAGCTGCCCCTCTGTCCCGAGCTGCCCCTCAGTCCAGTGGGTTCATTTAGAAGGGTCGCCGTGGTTAGGAGGCCACGGAAGCGGACAATGGGGCGGACTAAGACTATGGTGAAGTGGGGGCCACGTCCAGCACCAGAGCCACCACCGCGGACAGATGCCCACCCAGACCCTCCCCAATAGGTTCAGGTTTTGCGGCCGGGGTACTGTCACACCCTGACCATAGTTTGCTTTGTGTGTTCTATGTTTTGTTTGGTCAGGGTGTGATCTATGTTGGATGTCTTGTTTGTCTGTTTCTGTGTTTGGGCCTGATATGGGTGTCAATCAGAGGCAGGTGTTAGTCATTGTCTCTGATTGGGAGCCATATTTAGGTAGCCTGTTTTGTGTTGGGTTTTGTGGGTGATTGTTCCTGTCTTTGTGTTTGTTACACCAGATAGGGCTGTTTTCGATTTTTCACGTTTCTTGTTTTGTATATTGTACTATTTTCATCTTTATTAAAGATGTATCAAAATAACCACGCTGCGTTTTGGTCCGCCTCTCTTTCCCAGGAAGAATCCCGTAACAGTACACCATCCAAAGTGGAATTAATAACTTCACCATGATCAAAGGGATATTCAATGTCTGTTTTTTTTTGGGGGGGTGACCAATCTACCAATAGGTGTCATTCTTTGCGAGGAATTGGATAAACTCCCTGGTCTTTGTGGTTGAATCTGTGTTTAAAATTCACTGCTCGACTGAGGAACCTTACAGATAATTGTATGTGTGGTGTACAGATGAGGAGAGGTAGTCATTCAAAAAACATATTAAACACTATACTCCTGAACTTAGTTAGGCTTGTCATAACAAAGGGGTTGAATACTTATTGACTCAAGACAATTCAGCTTTTCATTTTTTATTAATTTGAAAAACATAATTCCACGTTGCCATTATGGGGTATTGTGTGTAAGCCAGTGAAAAAAATCTCAATTAAATCCATTTTAAATTCAGGCTGTAACACAACAACATGTGGAAAAAGTCAAGGTCTGTGAATACCTTCTGAAGGCACGTATATCCCTACCCTCCATCTCTCTTTCCTCTCTCCCTTTGTCATCATTCACTCCCTCCTTCCATTGTTCTCCTTCTTTCTGCTCCCTCCCGCTCTCTGCTCCCTCCCCCTCTCTGCTCCCTCTCCCTTTCTGCTCCCTCCCCCTCTCTGCTCCCTCCTCCTCTTTCCCCCCCCGCTCTCTACTCCCTCCCCCTCTCTGCTCCCTCTCCCTCTCTGCTCCCTCCCCCTCTCTGCTCCCTCCTCCTCTTTCCCCCGCCCGCTCTCTACTCCCTCCCCCTCTCTGCTCCCTCCCTCCCCTCTCTGCTCCCTCCCGCTCTCTGCTCCTTCCTCCTCTCTGCTCCCTCCCCCTCTCTGCTCCCTCTTTACCTCTCTGCTCTCTCCCCCTCTCTTATCCCTCCTTCTCTCTGCTCCCTCTCCCTCTCTTCTCCCTCCCCCTCTCTACTCCCTCTCCCTCTCTGCTCCCTCCTCCTCTCTGCTCCCTCCCCCTCTCTGCTCCCTCTTTATCTCTCTGCTCTCTCCCCCTCTCTTATCCTTCCTTCTCTCTGCTCCCTCCCCCTCTCTGCTCTCTCCCCCTCTCTCCTCCCTCTCCCTCCCTCACTTCCTCCCCTCTCCTGGTGTGGCTGCAGTAATTATGTGGTTGGTCTGAATGTGTTTACAAATCCATACACTCTTTAATGTATTTAGGTAGCTGTGATGCCCCCCCCTTATGTGTGTGTGTGTGTGTCTTTGTGTGTGAGTGTGTGTGTCTTTGTGTGTGTGTGTCTTTGTCTCTCTGCTTGTGGTTGTCCTTGGTTGGATGCGTGTATGGTAGAGTTAGTTTTTTTGCTAAACTAAACTTCACAGTTGGAGAAAGAGTATAGAAGAAGACCAAAAGACAGAGAAGATGGAGAGAGGAGAAAGAGAGGGAATAGATGAGAGGAGGGTGGAAGGAAGGGGTAAGCGAAAATGGAGGGAGGGAGTAAAGAGTGAGTGAAAACGAAGTGTGGGAGACTTGACTGTAGGAAATTAGAACGAGATGAGATGTTATCAGCAGTGCAACATTGTCTCACTTTATCAGTGTGTGTTTAAGTGTGTGTGTCTGTGTGCTTGTATGAATGCGTGTGTCTGCATTTGTGTGTTTAAGCGTGTGTTTGCGTACTTGAGTGTGATGGCGTGAGTTTATGTGTCTGGTTGTGACTAGGACAGTGTCTCAGCCTGTCAATGATTCTCCCCCCAGAGGGACAATCAACAGCTGTGTCCAACAGAGAGACCACCAACAGCTCATTTCTACTTCATTCTCCCCTCATAGAGAAAATCAAAAGGTCAGATATTCTCCTCCAAGAGAGACTATCAACAGCTCAGTTCAACGTTATTCTCCAACCACAGAGACTATCAACAGCTCAGTTATATTCTCCCCTCAGAGAGACTATCAACAGCTCAGTTCTACTTCAGTCTCACGCAGAGAAACTATCAACAGCTCAGTTCTACTTCATTCACCCAACACAAAGACAATCAACAGCTCAGTTCTACTTCATTCTCCCCCCCAGAGAGACTATCAACAGCTCAGTTCAACTTCATTCTCCCCCCACAGAGAATATCAACAGCTCAGTTCAACTTCATTCTCCCCCCACAGAGAATATCAACAGCTCAGTTCAACTTCATTCTCCCCCCACAGAGAGACTATCAACAGCTCAGTTCTACTTCATTCTCCCACCAGAGAGACTGTCAACAAGTCAGTTCTACTTCATTCTCCCCCACATAGACAATCAACAGCTCAGGTCTACTTCTTTCCTCACTCAGAGAGAATATCAGCAGCTCAGTTCTACTTCATTCTCACCCAAGGGAGAATATCAACAGCTCAGTTCAACTTTATTCTCCACCCACAGAGAGACTATCAACAGCTCAGATATATTCTCCCCTCAGAGAGACTATCAACAGCTCAGTGCTACTTCATTCACCCAACACAAAGACAATCAAAAGCTCAGTTCTACTTCATTCTCCACCCACAGAGAGACTATCAACAGCTCAGATCTCATTTATTCACCCAACACAAAGACAATCAACAGCTCAGTTCAACTTCATTGTCTACCCACAGAGAGACTATCAACAGCTCAGATATATTCTCCCCCCAGAGAGACTATCAACAGCTCAGATCTACTTCATTCACCAAACACAGAGACTATCAACAGCTCAGGCCCAATACATTCTACCTCCCAGAGACTAGCTCAGTTCTATTCTCCCCCCAGAGAAACTATCAACAGCTCAGCTGTACTTCATTCTACCCACAGAGAGACTATCAACAGCTCAGTTCTACTTCATTCTCCAACCAGAGAGACTGTCAACAAGTCAGTTCTACTTCATTCTCCCCCACATAGATAATCAACAGCTCAGGTCTACTTCTTTCTCCACTCAGAGAGAATATCAGCAGCTCAGTTCTACTACATTCTCACCCAAGGGAGAATATCAACAGCTCAGGTCAACTTCATGCTCGCCCACAGAGACTATCAACAGCTCTGTTGTACTTCATTCTCCTCCCCACAGAGAGTCTATCAACAGCTCAGTGCTACTTCATTAACTCCCCACAGAGACTATCAACAGCTGAGTGCTACTTCAATCTCCCCCCAGGGAAACTATCAACAGCTCAGTCCTACTTCATTCTCTCCCCAGAGAGACTATCAACAGCTCAGTGCTACTTCATTATCCCCCAAGGGAGACTATCAACAGCTCAGTTCTACTTCATTCTCCTCCCACAGATACAATCAACAGCTCAGTTCTACTTCATTGTCCCCCAAGGGAAATGATCAACAGCTCAGTACTACTTCATTCTCCTCCCACAGATACAATCAACAGCTCAGTTCTACTTCATTGTCCCCCAAGGGAAAATATCAACAGCTCAGTACTACTTCATTCTCCTCCCACAGATACAATCAACAGCTCAGTTCTACTTCATTATCCCCCAAGGGAGACTATCAACAGCTCAGTTCTACTTCATTCTTTACTATAGAGACTATTAACTACTAGGTTAAACATCATTCTCACAACAGGGAGACCATCAAGAGCTCAGTACTACTTCATTCTCCTCCCACAGATACAATCAACAGCTCAGTTCTACTTCATTGTCCCCCAAGGGAGATTATCAACAGCTCAGTACAACTTCATTCTCCGCCCAGAGAGACTATCAACAGCTCAGTTCTACTTCATTCTCCCACAGAGAGACTATCAACAACTCAGTTTCACTAAATTCTCACACCAGGGAGACCATCAACAACTCAGAACTACTTCATTCTCCCACCAGAGAGACAATCAACAGCTCAGTTCTGCTTCATTCTCTCCCACAGAGATATCAACAAATCAGTTCTACTTCATTCTCCCCAAACAGAGACAATCAACAGCTCAGTTCTGCTTCATTCTCTCCCACAGAGATATCAACAAATCAGTTCTACTTCATTCTCCCCCCACAGAGACTATCAACAGCTCAGTTCAACTTCATATACCCCCCAAAAGAGACTATCAATAGCTCAGTTCTACTTTCCCCACAGAGAATCTATCAACAGCTCAGGTCTACTTCATTCTCATCCAAGGGAGACTATCAATTGCTCAGATCTACCTCATTCTCAAAACAAAGAAACTATCAACAGCTCAGTTCTACCTCATTCTTCTCCCAGAGAGTCTATCAACAGCTCACGTCTACTTCATTCTCACCCAAGGGAGACTATCGACAGCTCAGTTCTACCTTTTTTCATCCCAGAGAAACTGTCAACAGCTCAGTTAAACTTCATTCTCCCCCCAGGGAGAATATTGAAAGCTCAGAACTACTTCATTCTCCAATCAGAGAGACTATCAACAGCTCAGGTCAACTTCATGCTCCCCCACAGAGACCATCAACAGCTCAGTTCTACTTCATTCTCCACCCCCACAGAGACTATTAACAGCTCAGATCTACTTCATTCATCTCCCCACAGAGACTATCAACAACTCAGATCTACTTCATTCATCTCCCCACAGAGACAATCATAGAGAATATCAGCAGCTCAGATCTACTTCATTCTAACCCAAGAGTGACTATCAACAGGGCAGTTCTACATAGTTCTCCCCCAGAGAAACTATCAACAGCTCAGTTCTACCTCATTATCACACAAAAGAGAATATCAACAGCTCAGGCCCAAATCATAATCCGCCAAGAGAGACAATCAACAGATCAGTTCTAATTAATTCTCTCCCACAGAGACAATCAACAGCTCAGTTCTACTTCATTCTCCCCCCAGGGAGACAATCAACAGCTCAGTTCTACTTCCTTCTCACAAGAGAGACAATCAACAGTTCAGTGCTACTTCATTCTCCCCCAGAAAGACAATCAACAGCTCAGTTCAACTTCATTCTCCCCCACAGAGACTATCAACAGCTCAGGCCCAATTCATTCTCGACCCACAGAGACTATCAACAGCTCAGTTCTTCTTCAATCTCCCCCCCAGGGAGACTATCAACAGCTCAGTTCTACTTCATTCCCCTCCAGAGAGACAATCAACAGCTCAATTCTACGTCATTCTCCTACCACAGATACAATCAACAGCTCAGTTCTACTTCATTCTCCCCCCAGGTAGACTATCAACAGCTCAGATCTATTTCATCCTCCCCCCAGAAAGATTGTCAACAGCTCAGTTGTACTTGATTCTTCCCCACAGAGACTATCAACAGCTCAGTTCAACATCATTCTCCACCGCAGAGCCTCTCAACAGTTCAGGTCTACTTCATTCTCAAAAAAGGGAGACTGTCAACAGCTCAGTTCTACTTCATTCTCTCCCCAGAGAGACTGTCAACACCTCAGGCCCAATTCATTCTCCAACCAGAGAGACTATCAACAGCTCAGTTCAACTTCATTCTCCCCCCAGGGAGACTATCAACAGCTCAGTTCTTCTTCAATCTCCCCACAGGGAGACTATCAACAGCTCAGTGCTACTTCATTCCCCCCCCAGAGGGACAATCAACAGCTCAGTCCTACTTCATTCTCCTCCCACAGATACAATCAACAGCTCAGATCTACTTCATTCTCCCCCCAGGGAGATTATCAACAGCTCAATCTACGTCATTCTCCTACCACAGATACAATCAACAGTTCAGTGCTACCTCATTCTCCCCCAGAAAGACAATCAACAGCTCAGTTCAACTTCATTCTCCCCCCAGAGAGACTGTCAACACCTCAGGCCCAATTCATTCTCCAACCAGAGAGACTATCAAAGCTCAGTTCAACTTCATTCTCCCCCACAGAGACTATCAACAGCTCAGGCCCAATTCATTCTCGACCCACAGAGACAATCAACAGCTCAGTTCTTCTTCAATCTCCCCCCAGGGAGACTATCAACAGCTCAGTTCTACTTCATTCCCCCCCAGAGAGACAATCAACAGCTCAGTTCTACTTCATCCCCCCCTATCAACAACTCTGATCTACTTCATTCTCCCCCAGGGAGATTATCAACAGCTCAATTCTACGTCATTCTCCTACCACAGATACAATCAACAGCTCAGTTCGACTTCAACCTCCCACAGAGAGACAATCAACAGCTCAGTTCTACTTCATTCTCCCCCCACGGAGACCATCAACAGCTCAGTTCTACTTCATTCTCCCCCAGAGAGACAATCAACAGCTCAGTTATTCTTCATTCTCCAACCACATATACAATCAACAGCTCAGTTCTACTTTATTCTCCCCCAAGGGAGACTATCAACAGCTCAGGTCTACTTAATTCTCCTACCACAGATACAATCAACAGTTCAGTTCTACTTCATTCTTCCCCCAGGTAGACTATCAACAGCTCTGATCTATTTCATCCTCCCCCAGAAAGATTGTCAACAGCTCAGTTGTACTTGATTCTTTCCCACAGAGACTATCAACAGCTCAGTTCAACATCATTCTCCACCACAGAGACTCTCAACAGTTCAGCCCTACTTCCTTCTCAAAAAAGGGAGACTGTCAACAGCTCAGTTCTACTTCATTCTCCCCCCAGAGAGACTGTCATCACCTCAGGCCCAATTCATTCTCCAACCAGAGAGACTATCAAAGCTCAGTTCAACTTCATTCTCCCCCACAGAGACTATCAACAGCTCAGGCCCAATTCATTCTCGACCCACAGAGACTATCAACAGCTCAGTTCTACTTCATTCCCCCCCAGGGAGATTATCAACAGCTCAATCTACATCATTCTCCTACCACAGATACAATCAACAGCTCAGTTCTACTTCATTCTCCCGCCAGGTAGACTATCAACAGCTCAGATCTATTTAATCCTCCCCCCAGAAAGATTGTCAAAAGCTCAGTTCTACTTGATTCTTCCCCACAGAGACTATCAACAGCTCAGTTCAATATCATTCTCCACCACAGAGACTCTCAACAGTTCAGGTCTACTTCATTCTCAAAAAAGGGAGACTGTCAACAGCTCAGTGCTACTTCATTCTCCCCCCAGAGAGACTATCAACAGCTCAGTTATTCTTCATTCTCCAACCACATATACAATCAACAGCTCAGTTCTACTTTATTCTCCCCCAAGGGAGACTATCAACAGCTCAGTTATTCTTCATTCTCCCCCCACAGATACAATCAACAAATCAGTTCTATTTCATTCCCCCCCCCAGGGAGACTATCAACAACTCAGTTCTACTTCATTCTCCCCCAGAGAGACAATCAACAGCTCAGTTATTCTTCATTCTCCAACCACAGATACAATCAACAGCTCAGTTCTACTTTATTCTCCCCCAGAGAGACAATCAACAGCTCAGTTCTACTTCATTCTCCTCCCACAGATACAATCAACAGCTCCGTTCTACTTCATTCTCCCCCCAGGGAGATTATCAACAGCTCAATCTACGTCATTCTCCTCCCACAGATACAATCAACAGCTCAGATCTACTTCATTCTCCCCCCAGGGAGATTATCAACAGCTCAATCTACGTCAGTCTCCTACCACAGATACAATCAACAGTTCAGTGCTACCTCATTCTCCCCCAGAAAGACAATCAACAGCTCAGTTCAACTTCATTCTCCCCCAGAGAGACTATCAACAACACCTCAGGCCCAATTCATTCTCCAACCAGAGAGACTATCAAAGCTCAGTTCAACTTCATTCTCCCCACAGAGACTATCAACAGCTCAGTTCTACCATTCTCCCCCAGGAGACCATCATTCTCAGTTCCATTCTCCCCCAGAGACAATCAACAGCTCAGTTCTACAGCCCCCAAGGAGACTATCAACAGCTCAGTTATTCTTCATTCTCCCCCACAGATACAATCAACAAATCAGTTCAGGGAGACTATCAACAGCTCAGTTCTACTTCATTCCCCCAGAGAGACAATCAACAGCTCATTCTCATTCTCCTACCAGAGATACAATCAACAGCTCTACTTCAGTTCAACAGCTCAGTTCAACTTCCTCCCCCAGAGAGACTGTCAACAGGCCCAATTCATTCTCCAACCAGAGAGACTTCAGTTCTTCTTCAATCTCCCCCCAGGGAGACTATCAACAACTCAGTTCTACTTCATTCTAGACTATCAATAGCTCAGATCTATTTCCCTCCCCCAGAAAGATTGTCAACAGCTCAACTTGATTGTTCCCCACAGAGACTATCAACAGCTCATTCTCCTACCACAGACTCTCACAATCAAAAAAGGAGAGACTGTCAGCTCAGTTCTACTTCATTCTCCCCCAGAAAGACAATCAACAGCTCAGGCCCATTCTCCAACCAGAGAGACTATCAAAGCTCAGTTCAACTTCTCTCCCCACAGAGACTATCAACAGCTCAGGCCCAATTCATTCCGAGAGAGAGACTATCAACAGCTCAGTTCTTTCAATCTTCAATCTCCCCCAGGAGACTATCAACAGCTCAGTTCTACTTCATTCTCCCCCAGGGAGATTATCAACAACAATCTACGTCATTCTCCTACCACAGATACAATCAACAGCTCAGTGCTACTTCATTCTCCCCAGAAAGACAATCAACAGCTCAGGCCTTCATTCTCGACCCAGAGAGACTATCAACAGTTCTTCTTCAATCTCCCCCAGGGAGACTATCAACAGCTCAGTTCTCTTCAGGAGATTATCAACAGCTCACTCCTACCACAGATACATTCAGTCTACCTCCCCCAGGTAGACTATCAACAGCTCAGATCTATTTCATCCTCCCCCCAGAAAGATTGTCAACAGCTCAGTTGTACTTGATTCTTCCCCACAGAGACTATCAACAGCTCAGTTCAACATCATTCTCCACCGCAGAGCCTCTCAACAGTTCAGGTCTACTTCATTCTCAAAAAAGGGAGACTGTCAACAGCTCAGTTCTACTTCATTCTCTCCCCAGAGAGACTGTCAACACCTCAGGCCCAATTCATTCTCCAACCAGAGAGACTATCAACAGCTCAGTTCAACTTCATTCTCCCCCCAGGGAGACTATCAACAGCTCAGTTCTACTTCATTCCCCCCCAGAGAGACAATCAACAGCTCAGTTCTACTTCATTCCCCCCCAGGGAGATTATCAACAGCTCAATTCTACGTCATTCTCCTACCACAGATACAATCAACAGCTCAGTTCAACTTCATTCTCCCCCACTGAGACTATCAACAGCTCAGGCTCAATTCATTCTCGACCCACAGAGACTATCAACAGCTCAGTTCTTCTTCAATCTCCCCACAGGGAGACTATCAACAGCTCAGTGCTACTTCATTCCCCCCCCAGAGGGACAATCAACAGCTCAGTCCTACTTCATTCTCCTCCCACAGATACAATCAACAGCTCAGATCTACTTCATTCTCCCCCCAGGGAGATTATCAACAGCTCAATCTACGTCATTCTCCTACCACAGATACAATCAACAGTTCAGTGCTACCTCATTCTCCCCCAGAAAGACAATCAACAGCTCAGTTCAACTTCATTCTCCCCCCAGAGAGACTGTCAACACCTCAGGCCCAATTCATTCTCCAACCAGAGAGACTATCAAAGCTCAGTTCAACTTCATTCTCCCCCACAGAGACTATCAACAGCTCAGGCCCAATTCATTCTCGACCCACAGAGACAATCAACAGCTCAGTTCTTCTTCAATCTCCCCCAAGGGAGACTATCAACAGCTCAGTTCTACTTCATTCCCCCCCAGAGAGACAATCAACAGCTCAGTTCTACTTCATCCCCCCCCCCCCCCCCCAGGGAGATTATCAACAGCTCAATTCTACGTCATTCTCCTACCACAGATACAATCAACAGCTCAGTTCGACTTCAACCTCCCACAGACAGACAATCAACAGCTCAGTTCTACTTCATTCTCCTCCCACAGATACAATCAACAGCTCCGTTCTACTTCATTCTCCCCCCAGGGAGATTATCAACAGCTCAATCTACGTCATTCTCCTCCCACAGATACAATCAACAGCTCAGATCTACTTCATTCTCCCCCCAGGGAGATTATCAACAGCTCAATCTACGTCAGTCTCCTACCACAGGTACAATCAACAGTTCAGTGCTACCTCATTCTCCCCCAGAAAGACAATCAACAGCTCAGTTCAACTTCATTCTCCCCCCAGAGAGACTGTCAACACCTCAGGCCCAATTCATTCTCCAACCAGAGAGACTATCAAAGCTCAGTTCAACTTCATTCTCCCCCACAGAGACTATCAACAGCTCAGGCCCAATTCATTCTCGACCCACAGAGACAATCAACAGCTCAGTTCTTCTTCAATCTCCCCCCAGGGAGACTATCAACAGCTCAGTTCTACTTCATTCCCCCCCAGAGAGACAATCACCAGCTCAGTTCTACTTCATCCCCCCCAGGGAGATTATCAACAGCTCAATTCTACGTCATTCTCCACCACAGATACAATCAACAGCTCAGTTCGACTTCAACCTCCCACAGAGAGACAATCAACAGCTCAGTTCTACTTCATTCTCCCCCCAGGGAGACCATCAACAGCTCAGTTCTACTTCATTCTCCCCCAGAGAGACAATCAACAGCTCAGTTATTCTTCATTCTCCAACCACATATACAATCAACAGCTCAGTTCTACTTTATTCTCCCCCAAGGGAGACTATCAACAGCTCAGTTATTCTTCATTCTCCCCCCACAGATACAATCAACAAATCAGTTCTATTTCATCCCCCCCAGGGAGACTATCAACAGCTCAGTTCTACTTCATTCCCCCCCAGAGAGACAATCAACAGCTCAGTTCTACTTCATTCTCCCCCTGGGAGATTATCAACAGCTCAATCTACGTCATTCTCCTACCACAGATACAATCAACAGTTCAGTGCTACTTCATTCCCCCCCAGGGAGACTATCAACAGCTCAGTTCAACTTCATTCTCCCCCCAGAGAGACTGTCAACACCTCAGGCCCAATTCATTCTCCAACCAGAGAGACTATCAAAGCTCAGTTCTTCTTCAATCTCCCCCCAGGGAGACTATCAACAGCTCAGTTCTACTTCATTCTCCCCCCAGGTAGACTATCAATAGCTCAGATCTATTTCATCCTCCCCCCAGAAAGATTGTCAACAGCTCAGTTGTACTTGATTGTTCCCCACAGAGACTATCAACAGCTCAGTTCAACACCATTCTCCACCACAGAGACTCTCAACAGTTCAGGTCTACTTCATTCTCAAAAAAGGGAGACTGTCAACAGCTCAGTTCTACTTCATTCTCCCCCCAGAGAGACTGTCAACACCTCAGGCCCAATTCATTCTCCAACCAGAGAGACTATCAAAGCTCAGTTCTTCTTCAATCTCCCCCCAGGGAGACTATCAACAGCTCAGTTCTACTTCATTCCCCCCCAGAGGGACAATCAACAGCTCACTTCTACTTCATTCCCCCCCAGAGAGACAATCAACAGCTCAGTTCTACTTCATTCTCCCCCCAGGGAGATTATCAACAGCTCAATCTACGTCATTCTCCTACCACAGATACAATCAACAGCTCAGTGCTACTTCATTCTCCCCCAGAAAGACAATCAACAGCTCAGGCCCAATTCATTCTCGACCCAGAGAGACTATCAACAGCTCAGTTCTTCTTCAATCTCCCCCCAGGGAGACTATCAACAGCTCAGTTCTACTTCATTCTCCCCCCAGGGAGATTATCAACAGCTCAATCTACGTCATTCTCCTACCACAGATACAATCAACAGTACAGTGCTACTTCATTCTCCCCCCAGGTAGACTATCAATAGCTCAGATCTATTTCATCCTCCCCCCAGAAAGATTGTCAACAGCTCAGTTGTACTTGATTGTTCCCCACAGAGACTATCAACAGCTCAGTTCAACACCATTCTCCACCACAGAGACTCTCAACAGTTCAGGTCTACTTCATTCTCAAAAAAGGGACACTGTCAACAGCTCAGTTCAACTTCATTATCCCGCCAGACAGACTGTCAACACCTCAGGCCCAATTCATTCTCCAACCAGAGAGACTATCAAAGCTCAGTTCAACTTCATTCTCCCCCACAGAGACTATCAACAGCTCAGGCCCAATTCATTCTCGACCCACAGAGACTATCAACAGCTCAGTTCTTCTTCAATCTCCCCCCAGGGAGACTATCAACAGCTCAGTTCTACTTCATTCTCCCCCAGAGAGACAATCAACAGCTCAGTTCTACTTCATCTACCCCAAAGAGACAATCAACAGTTCAGATCTGCTTCATTCTCCCTCCTGTGAGACTATCAACAGCTCATTTGAACCTCATTCTCCCCCCACAGAGACAATCAACAGCCTAGTTCTACTTCATCTACCTAGAGAGACAATCAACAGTTCAGATCTGCTTCATTCTCCCCCCTGTGAGACTATCAACAGCTCAGTTGAACCTCATTCTCCCGCCACAGAGACTGTCAACAGCTCAGTACTACTTAATTCTTCCCCAAATAGAATATCAACACCTCAGTTCAACTTCATTCTGCCCCAGAGAGACAATCAACAGCTCAGTTCTACTTCAATCTCCCCCAATAGAGACTATCAACAGCTCAGATTTACTTCATTCTCCCCCACAGAGTCTATCAACAGCTCAGTGCTACTTCGTTCTCCACTCAGGGAGACTATTAACAGGTCAGGCCCAATTAATTCTCCACCCAGAGAGACTATCAACAGCTCAGATTTACTTCATTCTCCCCCACAGAGTCTATCAACAGCTCAGTTCAACTTTATTCTCCCCACACAGAGACTATCAACAGCTCAGTTCTATTTCATTCTCCCCCCAGGGAGACAATCAACAGCTCAATTATTCTTCATTCTCCCCCCAGGGAGACAATCAACAGCTCAGTTCTACTTCATTCTCCCCCACAGAGACTATAAACAACTCAGTTCTACTTCATTTTCACAAAAGGGAGACTATCAACAGCTCAGTTCCACCTCATTCTCCTTCACAGAGACTATCAACATCTCAGGTCTACTTCATCCTCCCCCCAGAGAGACTATCAACAGCTCAGTTCTACTTAAATCTCCCCCCAGAGAGACTATCAACATCTCAGTTCTACTTCATTCTCCTCACAGAGACTATTGTTGTGTATTTGGCTATGCCGGATTAAGTGATATGACATGCTATTCTATAAAATAATTTCTCTGTAATTAATATTACCTGATAAAGCTAATCAGGTAAATGTAGTTAACTAGAAAGTTGGGGAACCACGAAATAATGTTTATAGAGCTGTTATCTTCCGAATATACTCTTAAAGACCTAGTAATCTTTTACATCAATAGCAGTCAATATTTAATCGTCACTTCATTCAGTCTCATCTGAAAGTTGTAAATTCTTGGTTATTTTCATGAACCCTGGCTAACAAGTTGAATCAGCAGTACAAAATGTGGTTTAATTATTTATTTACTAAATACCTAACTAATCATACAGAATTACATCTGCACAGAATGGATCGTACCTTGATTACAAATGATGTCATAAAGAAAATGTCCCTGGTGGACGGAACATATATGACAGCTGGTTACACAAAGAGAGGGGGGTTGGGTTTGAGTGAAAAAGCGGGAAGACTGAGTGACAAAGGGAGGAGCTATGCTATCGTAAATACAGTATCTTATGCATTCTAAATTACCGCCCATTTGAAAAGGAAAATGCAATAAATATTTACTCTGAGCTGCGCTTCGGTAGATTGGTCGTAGATCATAGGCCGGGTGGTCCAGCATGGATCTCTGGTCCTCTAAAGACTGTCTAGTGGAGAACTTAAGCGTGGTAGAATGGATACTCTGTCCGTCCTCTCCTAGCCCACTTGTAGCGGGCGGAGGGGGTAGCACTTCTTTAGTGAATAAGAGTTCAAAGTTCATACCAAGTTACCATACATTAAGCTCATGCTATATTCTGGCTAGTATAGTCGAAATTCATCCTTCCGGCGTGTAGTTTGTCACCTTCACATTGAAATTCGATGCCAATTTCATTAGGGTCTTGCTAATGTTGGCTTAGTTCTGTAGGTGATCTTTGTCATTTCAACGTGGGGCCTGCCAGTCCGCACGTCCTTGGAACAGGTTATTATCTGAGCCCTTTTAACGTAGGACCGTCACCCTACCGTCCTCGGAACAGAAAGTTACATTTTTGTAAACAGGTTTATATGGTGGTGAAAGAAGGGCATATTTCATAGTTTTACAACCCATGTCTGTTCACTTGGGCGGGGCCTCTGAGTCAGCAGAGTGGTGTTCTTCTGACAAACCGTTCTCTCTTTAAGAAGCTAAAAATCACAAATAGTTTCATATTTAAACATTTAAATTGCACAACAATTCCATGTGAATCTGATAGAATCTGTGTAGATTTTCCAAGATACAGTTTATGTCGTCCTATAATCAATAATCATGTCTCAGACGCCAACTGAACTGACATCATATTTATTCAGTCCCAACGCATATTTTCAACTGGTTTGTCACGCCAGGTAGGAGACCTGCGCAAACTCCCTGTGCTTACCGGGGGGCTAGAGAGACCGGGCAGGCACCATGTTATGCAGTGGTGCGCAAGGTGTCCCCAGTGCAGGTGCATAGCTCGGCTCCTTGTAGGCCGGGCTAGATTGAGCGTCGACCGAGAGTATTCAACCAGGTAAGGTTGGGCAGGCTCGGTGCTCAAGAGCTCCAGTGTGCCTGCACGGTCTGGTCTATCCAGTACCACCTCCACACCCCAGCCCTCCGGTAGCAGCTCCCCGCACCAGGCTTCCTGTGCGTGTCCTCGGCCCAGTACCACCAGTGCCAGCACCACGCATCAGGCCTACAGTGCGCCTCGCCTCTCCTGCGCTGTCGGAGTCTCCCGCCTCTCCTGCGCTGTCGGAGTCTCCCGCCTCTCCAGCGCTGTCGGAGCCTTTCTCCTCTCCTGCGCTACCGGAGTCTCCTGTCTGTTCAGTGCAGCCAGAGCTGTCAGCCTGCATGGAGCAGTCAGAGCTGTCAGCCTGCATGGAGCAGTCAGAGCTGTCAGCCTGCATGGAGCAGTCAGAGCTGTCAGTCTGCATGAAGCAGCCAGAGCTGTCAGTCTGCAAGGAGCTGTCAGTCTGCAAGGAGCTGCCAGCCTGCATGGAGCAGGCAGAGCTGCCAGTCTGCATGGAGCAGTCAGAGCTGTCAGTCTGCATGGAGCAGTCAGAGCTGTCAGTCTGCATGGAGCAGTCAGAGCTGTCAGTCTGCATGGAGCAGTCAGAGCTGTCAGTCTGCATGGAGCAGCCAGAGATGTCAGTCTGCATGAAGCAGCCAGAGCTGTCAGTCTGCAAGGAGCTGCCAGTCTGCAAGGAGCTGCCAGTCTGCAAGGAGCTGCCAGTCTGCAAAGAGCTGCCAGTCTGCAAGGAGCAGCCAGTCTGCACGGAGCCGCCAGAGCTGCTAGTCTGCATGGAGCAGTCAGAGCTGTCAGTCTGCATGGAGCAGCCAGAGCTGTCAGTCTGCATGAAGCAGCCAGAGCTGTCAGTCTGCAAGGAGCTGCCAGTCTGCAAGGAGCTGCCAGTCTGCAAGGAGCTGCCAGTCTGCAAAGAGCTGCCAGTCTGCAAGGAGCTGCCAGTCTGCACGGAGCCGCCAGAGCTGCTAGTCAGCATGGAGCAGTCAGAGCCGCCAGTCAGCATGGGTCAGACAGATTCTTCCAGATCTGCCAGTCAGCCAGATTCTTCCAGATCTGCCAGTCAGCCAGAATCTTCCAGATCTGCCAGTCAACCAGGCTCTTCCAGATCTGCCAGTCAACCAGGCTCTTCCAGATCTGCCAGTCAGCCAGACTCTTCCAGATCTGCCAGTCAGCCGGGATCTGCCAGAACTGCCAGTCAGCCAGGATCTGCCAGTCAGCCAGGATCCGCCAGTCAGCCAGGATCTGCCAGTCAGCCAGGATCTGGTGGATCCATCAACCTGCCTGAGCTTCCTTTCACTCCTGAGCTTCCTTTCACTCCTGAGCTTCCTTTCACTCCTGAGCTTCCTTTCACTCCTGAGCTTCCCCTCAGTCCCGAGCTTCACCTCAGTCCCGATCTGCTCCTCAGTCTAGTGGGGTTCTGGGTGAGGACTACTAGGCCATGGTTGGCGGCGATGGTGGACTATCTAGGGACGCAAGGAGAGGGGACTAAGACATTTACTGAGTGGGGTCCACGTCCCGCGCCGGAGCCGCCACCATGGACAGACGCCCACCCGGACCCTCCCTATTGATTTGAGGTGCGTTCGGGAGTCCGCACCTTGGGGGGGGGGTTCTGTCACGCCCTGGTCTAAGTATTTTGTGTTTTTCTTCATGTATTGGGTCAGGCCAGGGTGTGGCATGGAGTTTTTGTATTTTGGTGTGTTTTGTCTTGGGGTTTTGGCGTGTATTGTATTGGGATTGTAGCTAGTGGGGTTATCTAGCAAAGTCTATGGCTGTCTGGAGTGGTTCTCAATCAGAGGCAGGTGTTTATCGTTGTCTCTGATTGGGAACCATATTTAGGCAGCCATATTCTTTGAGTTTGTCGTGGGTGATTGTCCTGAGTGTCTTGATGTCCTTGTTTGATGTTAGTTGACACAAGTATAGGCTGTTTTCGGTTTTCGTTTCGTTTATTGTTTTGTAGTGTTCGTGTTTAGTCATGTTTACGTTTGTTTAAATAAACATGGATCGCAATCGACATGCTGCAGTTTGGTCCGACTCTCCTTCACCATATGAAAACCGTGACATGGTTGGATTACCAAAATATGGTTCTGTTTCCCATCTTTTGATGTCACCAGACTCTCTCTCAATTTTTACAAAGGGATTTTCAAAAGTCACATCGGTAGGGTAGAGAGAGGAAAAAGAGGAAAGGTATTTATGGGGGTCATAAACCTCCCCCTCAGGCCAACGTCATGACACTATCAAAAGCTCAGTTCTACTTCATTCTCCCCACAGAGAGATGATCAACATCTCAGTTCTACTTCATTCTGCCCCACACAGAGACAATCAACAGCTCAGTTCTACTTCATTCTGCCCCACACAGAGACAATCAACAGCTCAGTTCTACTTCATTCTCCCCACACAGACACTATCAACAGCTCAGTGCTACTTAAATCTCCCCCCACAGAGACTATCAACAGCTCAGTACTACTTTATTCTCACAAAAGGGAAACATTCAACAGCTCTGTTCTACTTTACTCATACTCCAGAAAGATTGTCAACAGCTCAGTTCTACTTCACCCCCACCCCATAGACTATCAACAGGTCAGGCAAAAGTCTCTCTGGGGGGAGTTTGAATTTTGCCTGACCTGTTGATAGTCTCTATGGGGGAGAATGAAGTAGCACTGAGATGTTGATAGTCTCTGTGTGGGGACAATGAAGTAGAACTGAGCTGTTGATAGTCTCTCTGGGGGGAGTTTGAATATCAACAGCTCAGTTCTACTTCATTGTCCCCACACAGAGACTATCAACATCTCAGTGCTACTTCATTCTCCCCCATTTAGACTATCAACAGCTCAGTTCTACTTCATTGTCCCCACACAGAGACTATCAACAGCTCAGTTCTACTTCATTCTCCCCCAGAGAGATAATCAGCTCAGTTCTATTTCATTCTACCCCCAGGGACACCATCAACAGCTCTGTTCTACTTCATTCTTCCCCAAGAGAGACTGTAAACAGCTCAGTTCTACTTAATTTTCCCCCATAGAGACTAACAGCTCAGGCCCAATTCATTCTCCCCACAGAAAGATTATCAGCAGCTCAGTTCAATGTCATTCTCTCCCCACAGAGACTATCAACAGCTCAGTTCTACTTCATTCTCCCCCAGAGATACTATCAACAGCTCAGTTCTACTTCATTCTCCCCCCACAGAGACGATCTGTCATTCTCCCCCTACAGAGAGTATTTGTTATTGTGTAATATCATACGGATGAGACACTATCACTGATCACAGGCCTGTTTAAACACAATTAGACACAGACAGGATGGGTCTCAAATAGCACCCTATTCCCATTAGTCCCTGGTCAAATGTAGTGCACTGTATAGGGGATAGGGAGCCATTTGAGAAGCAGAGACAGTCAGTGTCCCTGTGGTACAGGCCTGCTGGGGCGTCTCACTGTGTTGTGCAACCAGCCTGCAGAGCACAGCATGATCAACCAACAGTACTAAAGAGATACAGTACTAAACACAGCCATCCATTAACTAACAGACCCTAACAGTTTAACTGCCTCAAACTGTTAACCACCATTAACTGGAGCTGGATTCAATAAAGTGTCCAGTCTCCAGTGTAGCAACCCTGGAAGAATAGTAAAGAAAAATTGAAGACGAGAGAGGGGAAAAGAAATTGAGAGGGAGAGAAAAATAGTATGGTAGAATGACGCAGAAGCATCAGGCGGATAATGTGTGTGTGTGTGTGTGTGTGTGTGTGTGTGTGTGTGTGTGTGTGTGTGTGTGTGTGTGTGTGTGTGTGTGTGTGTGTGTGTGTGTGTGTGTGTGTGTGTGTGTGTGTGTGTGTGTGTGTGTGTGTGTGTGTGTGTGTGTGTGTGTGTTAATCTGTGTGTTTGTTGTTGTTAGAGTAGGGAATCTTTGGCAGGTAGACCAGACAACCACAGCCCCAGAGCCCACCTGTGTACCGATACTACAGTGTTACCGTGTCAAAACCACAGAGAGTCAGCAATGCACGTCAGGGAGGGAGAGTGTAAAGGAGAAAGAGAGGGAGAGAGTAAAGGAGTAAGAGATGGAGAGAGTAAATGAGTAAGAGATGGAGAGAGTAAAGGAGTAAGAGATGGAGAGAGTAAAGGAGTAAGAGATGGAGAGAGTAAAGGAGTAAGAGATGGAGAGAGTAAAGGAGTAAGAGAAGGAGAGAATAAATGAGTAAGAGAGGGAGAGAATAAATTAGTTAGAGGGAGAGAGTAAAGGAGTAAGAGATGGAGAGAGTAAAGGAGTAAGAGAAGGAGAGAATAAATGAGTAAGAGAAGGAGAGAATAAATTAGTAAGAGAGGGAGAGAGTAAAGGAGTAAGAGATGGAGAGGGTAAAGGAGTAAGAGAAGGAGAGAATAAATGAGTAAGAGAGGGAGAGAGTAAATGAGAAAGAGAGGGAGAGAATATTCTAGAAGGAGAGCGGGGAGGGAGAGAGAGAGGGAGGGATTGTTTCGTCACCACTGCCAGTTGCCAGTTATCCTCCCTCACCTCATCCCTCCATCCCTCCCTCAGTAACATTTCCCTCAGTGGCCAATTATCACTAATTAAAATCCTCACCACAAACCTAACAAACACCCT
The DNA here is from genome assembly GCF_034236695.1 of Oncorhynchus nerka. Classification (NCBI taxonomy): domain Eukaryota; kingdom Metazoa; phylum Chordata; class Actinopteri; order Salmoniformes; family Salmonidae; genus Oncorhynchus; species Oncorhynchus nerka. Next base: position 20,587,196 of record NC_088400.1, read on the forward strand.
CGCCCCTCTCCTCCAATACCTCTCCCTCCTCATCTACACATCTCCTTTACCTGTTTTCTTTCTCCCATTTCCCTCTTCCACTTAGCCTATCTATCTCCTTTCTTCCCTCTCCTCTCTTTTGCTTCCTCTCTCTTCTTCTCCTCAGTTTATAGATTATATTACTAAAATAATGTGCATATCTGCTCATCGAAAATCTAATTCCAAAATCATGGGTATTAATATGGAGTTGGTCCCCCTCTTTGCTGCATTAACAGACACCACTCTTCTGGGAAGGCTTTCCACTAGATGTTGGAACATTGCTGAGGGGACTTGCTGCCATTCAGTCACAAGAGCATTAGTGAGTTTGGGCGCTGATATTGGGCGATTAGGCCTGGCTCGCAGTCAGCGTTCCAATTCATCTCAAAAGGGTTCGATGGGGTTGAGGTCAGGGCTCTGTGCAGGCCAGTCAAGTTATTCCATACCGATCTCGACAAACCATTTCTATATGGACCTCGCTTTGTGCACAGGAGTATTGTAATGCTGAAATAGGAAAAGGCCTTCCCCAAACTGTTGCCACAAAGTTGGAATCATATAGAATGTCATTGCATGCTGTAGCATTAAGATTTCCCTTCATTGAAATTAAGGGGCCTATCCCGAACCATGAAAACAGACCCAGACCATTTTTCATTCCTTCTCCACCAAACTTTACAGTTGGCACTATGCATTTGGGGCAGGTAGCTTTCTCCTGGCACCTGCCAAACCCAGATTTGCATGATTCATCACTCTATCACTCTAATGGTGGCGAGCTTTACAACACTCCAGCCGACGCTTGGCGTTGTGCATGGTGATCTGAGGCGTGTGTGCGGCTGCTCTGCCATGGACACCCATTTAATGAAGGTCCCTATGAACAGTTCTTGTGCTGACATTGCTTCCAGAGGCAATTTGGAACTAAGTAGTGAGTGTTGCAACCGAGGACAGACGACAGACAATTATTATAATTTTTTAAACTTCATTCTCACCCACAGAGAGACTATCAACAGCTCAGTTCTACTTCATTCTCACCACCCCCCACAGAGACTATCAACAGCTGAGTTCTACTTCCTTCTCACCCACAGAGAGACTGTCAACAGCTCAGTTCTACTTCATTCTAACCACACAGAGACTATCAACATCTCAGTGCTTCTTCATTCTCCCCCATAGAGACTATCAACAGCTCAGTTCTACTTCATTCTTCCCCGCATAGACTATCAACAGCTCAGTTCTACTTCATTCTACCCACACAGAGACTATCAACAGCTCAGTTCTACTTCATGCTCCCACAGAAGTGGAAGCACAGAAGCAAACAGAACAAAACGGGTATAAACATACTTTTATTTGACCAATAGAAACTCTTGTTCACAACTGTTGGACTAACGATGACACCTTATATCAGTTAGATGTAGGCAAGAATGTGCAAGGCGGTATTGATGTGTTACTGTATGTCACCTGAAATTTGTCTGTCAACCTTTGTGCACCTATGCTGTAAACTTTCATTCATAGGCTAGGTTATAGCAACCTCATGATGGGTATAGGGAAAATTCTAGTGTCATGTAGTAGCCTAAACCTATAACTGTTACATTGAACTCTGTGAATGTAATATGAATGAGAGTCATCCAATATGTTGTAATAGAAATAAGGCCATGCGCATGAAAAAAATATAGTCCTCCCTCTTAACCGGCATTGTCCACCACTGCTGTACTTACAGTTAACCAGGGCAGCTCTAGGGGGGCAGAAATTTGATGAACTGACTTGTTGGAAAGATGGCATCTTATGACAGTGCCACGTTGAAAGTCACTGAGCTCATCAGTAAGGTCATTCTACTGCCAATGTTTGTCTATGGAGATTGCATGGCTGTGTGTTCGATTTTGTACACGTGTTAGCAACGGGTGTGGCTGAATTAGCCGAATCCAATCATCTGAAGTGGTGTCCACATACATTTGTATATATAGTGTATATCCCTCTGTTATTGACATGATAGTTACTTGTGTATTGACTATGGAGACATAACTAAAGCTAAAGATGCACTATGGAGGTGTAATGAATACAAGGGGAGACACAGAGCTGGTTTCAAGCGCAGGGCGCAGCAGGTGCTTAATTGTAAAGGTCCACAGGAGGTAGCTGGGTCCAGGGGCAGGCAGAAGGTCATACACACGGGGTCCAAAAAGGCAACAGTACAAGCAGGGAAAAGGCTTGTAACGTAGTATGGGAGATCAGGCAATAGGTTGATAACAGGAAATCCGACAGGCTAAAGTACAGGCAGGCTAAAGTACAGGCAGGGAATAGGCAAATGGTGTCGTTAGTGAGGCAGGCAAAAACTATCATACATGGGAGGAGTAAATCACGGGAAAAACAAAAGATGTGTGTCACAAAACAAACAATACCTCACAGTGACGGGGTGCAAAGAACTGAACTGAATAGTGTGATAATGACATACAGGTGTGCGAGCAGGTGATCAGAATTCAGGTGATTGGGATCTGAAGAGTGAGCTGAATTCAGGGGATCTATGTGTTTGAGAGTGTGAGCTGGAAAGTGAGCTGCATTCAAGAGAGCTTTGTGTTTGAGAGTGTGAGTTGGAAGCAGATGGAGGAGTGAGATGGGGTGGCAGGGTAGCCTAGTGGTTAGAGCGTTGGTCTAGTATCCAAAATGTTGCAAGTTCAAGTCTCCGAAATGACAAGGTACGAATCTGTCGTTGCACCCCTGATCAAGGCAGTTAACCCACTGTTCTTAGGCTGTCATTATAAATAAGAATTTGTTCTTAACTGACTTGCCTAGTTAAATAAAGGTAAAAATAAATAAATGGATCGTTAAGTCTTCATCTAGCTAATGCTGCATTTAGACGAGGGAAGCAAAAATCATCATACCAGTCGGTATGGGACAAGAAAGATGTTCACGGCAATAAGCAAGCCAGCATGACAGTATGCATTCAGTAAACAAACAGTATAAATCAACATCTGGTAGAACACAACACTATGGCAAAAGTTAAAATATTTTAACTTTGGAAGAAAGTCCTGTCAACAGTGACGGCTGATGGCATTTATCATCGTACTCTCATTGAAAACAATGACATCCGGTTTGCCGTCTCCCTCTCACCATGTAAACACTGCATAACAGCAGATCTGTTGCTCGAGATGTTGCTTTATACACCAGCTTCCATGCTGGGTAGTGGTGTTGCTTTATACTGCAGCTTCCATGCTGGGTAGTGGTGTTGCTTTATACTGCAGCTTCCATGCTGGGTAGTGGTGTTGCTTTATACTGCAGCTTCCATGCTGGGTAGTGGTGTTGCTATATACTGCAGCTTCCATGCTGGGTAGTGGTGTTGCTATATACTGCAGCTTCCATGCTGGGTAGTGGTGTTGCTTTATACTGCAGCTTCCATGCTGGGTAGTGGTGTTGCTTTATACTGCAGCTTCCATGCTGGGTAGTGGTGTTGCTATATACTGCAGCTTCCATGCTGGGTAGTGGTGTTGCTATATACTGCAGCTTCCATGCTGGGTAGTGGTGTTGCTATATACTGCAGCTTCCATGCTGGGTAGTGGTGTTGCTTTATACTGCAGCTTCCATGCTGGGTAGTGGTGTTGCTATATACTGCAGCTTCCATGCTGGGTAGTGGTGTTGCTATATACTGCAGCTTCCATGCTGGGTAGTGGTGTTGCTTTATACTGCAGCTTCCATGCTGGGTAGTGGTGTTGCTTTATACTGCAGCTTCCATGCTGGGTAGTGGTGTTGCTTTATACTGCAGCTTCCATGCTGGGTAGTGGTGTTGCTATATACTGCAGCTTCCATGCTGGGTAGTGGTGTTGCTTTATACTGCAGCTTCCATGCTGGGTAGTGGTGTTGCTTTATACTGCAGCTTCCATGCTGGGTAGTGGTGTTGCTTTATACTGCAGCTTCCATGCTGGGTAGTGGTGTTGCTTTATACTGCAGCTTCCATGCTGGGTAGTGGTGTTGCTTTATACTGCAGCTTCCATGCTGGGTAGTGGTGTTGCTTTATACTGCAGCTTCCATGCTGGGTAGTGGTGTTGCTATATACTGCAGCTTCCATGCTTTAAATGTAACCTTTATTCAACTAGGCAAGTCATTAAAGAACAAATTCTTATTTACAATGATGGCCTACCAGGGAACAGTAGGTTAACTGTCTTGTTCAGGGGCAGAACAACAGATTTTTACCTTGTCAGCTTGGGGATTTAATCAAGCAACCTTTCTGATACTGGCCCAACGCTCAAGGCTACCTGCGGCCCCAGTGGTAATTGCTTTGTACTGCAGGCTCCATGCTGGGTAGTGGTGAATGTCTTTTTAAACTCTCTGTTTATGAAATTATTTCTGGTCCTTTTACCGTTGTGATTTTGTTCCTCTCCTCCCCCTTGTATCTCTCTCTCTCTCTCTCTCTCTCTCTCTCTCTGTCTCTCCTTGGAGAGTTGTTGAGCTTAACTCCTCTCCTCAAGAGGGAGCTGAGGGGCCCTCTGGGCTTTCAGGAGCAGAGCTTTCTTTGTGCCAAAGCCTGGGCCTGGATTTAGTGCCCTGTCTGCTTCAATGAGCACCAACTGAGGCCTGACACCCAGAGGGTGGCATAGAATGGGAGTTAAAAAGGAGAGAGACAGATGGGAGCGAAGAGAAAGGAAGGGAAGAGAATGGACATTTTGAATAAAAAGCGATCGCAGTGACTCACAGGTAAGAATTCAGAGAGTGTCCAGGACAGAGCGGAGGTGTCAGGGGGATGAAAGTGACACAAAAACAGGCCGGTTGAATCGCTAGGACAATAGGAGGATTATGGCACAATGGAAAATTAGGAGTGGGTGTTACAAGATCATATGGCGTATCAACTATGCATCATGTCCAACTCTCTCCTTTCATTCCTTTATCTCCCTTTACCCCTTCTCTCCACTCTCTCCCTCTCTCTCCCCATCTCTCTCTCTTTCTCTCTCTCCCTCTCTCTCCTCTCTCTCCCCATCTCTCTCTTTCTCTCTCTCCCTCTCTCTCTCTCCTCTCTCTTCCCCCTCTCTGTCTATTCCCCATCTCTCTCCACTATCTCCCTGTCTCTCACCTCTCTCACTATCTTTCCCTCTCTCTCTGTCTCTCTCCCTTCTTTCTCACTCACTCCTATCTCTCCAATCTCTCTCTCTGTCTCGATCACGACTCTCTCTCCACACTCTCTTTTTCCCCTATCTCATCTCCCCCTCTCTTTCTCTCCTTTCTCTCTCTCTTTCTTTCCCCTCTTTCTCTATCTCAAACCCCTCACTCTCTTCACCCCCTCTCACTCTTTCTATCCCTTCTTTCTCTCGCCCCTCCCTCGCTCTCTCTCCCTCTCACTCCCCATCTCTCTCTCTTTCTCCTCCTCTCCCATCTCTCCCTCTCTCTCTCCCCCTTTCTCTCTCCCCCTCTCTCCCCCTCTCTCACTCTCCCCTTTCTCTCCACCGTCTCTCTCTTTCACTCTCTCTTTCCCCTCTCTCTCTATTCCCCATCTCTCTCTTCTCCTATTCTCCCTCTCTCTCTCCCGCTCTCTCTCTCACCTCTCTCTTTCCTCCTCTCTCTCTCTCTCTCTCTTTCTCTCTCTCTCTCCAGCTCTTTCTCTCCCCCTCCATCTTTTCTATTTCCCCCTCTCTCCCACTCGCTCTCTCTCTCTCTCTTTTTACCCTCTCACTTGCTCTCTCTCTCTCTCTCTCTCCTTCGCGCTCTCTCTCTATCTGTCCTCTCACTCTCTAGCTTTCTCACCCTCTCTCTCTCTCTCTTTCTCTCCCTCTTTCTCAATCCTCTTTCTATCCTCTCTCTCTCTCCCTCTAGCTCTCTCTCCCCTCACTCTCTTGCCTCTCTCGCTCTCTGTCTCTCTCTCTCCTCACTCTCTCTCTTTCTCCCTCTATCTCTCTCTTTCTCCCCTCTTTACTTCTCACTCCCCCTCTCTCTTCCCTCTCTCCCGCCTCCCCCTCTCCTCTCATTCTCTTTCCCTCTCTCTGTCTCTCTCCCTTCTTTCTCACTCCTATCTCTCTCTCCAATCTCTCTCTCTCACTCTTTCTCCTCTCTCTCTCTCTCTCTCCCCTCATTCTCCTCTATTTCTCTCTCCCCACTCTCTCTCTCCCCTCCCTTTCTCCCCTTTCTCTCTCTCCCTCTCTCTTTCTCTCTCTCTCTCCTCCTCTTTCTCTCCTATCTCTCTCACTCTCTCTATCCCTTCTGTCTCCCCTCTTTCTCTCTCTCTCTCTCTCTCTTCCCCTCTCTCTCTTCACCCCTCTCACTCTCTCTATCCCTTCTTTCTCTCACACCTCCCTCTCCCTTTCTCCCCCTCTCTCTCCCCCTTTCTCTATCCCCCTTTCTCCCCCTCTCTCCCACATCTCTCTATATTCCCCATCTCTCTCTTCTCCCTCTCTCTCTCCCATTCTCTTTCTCCCCTCTCTATCACTTTCCCTTCTATCGCTCTCATCTCTCTCACCCTTCTCTTTCCTCCTCTCTCTCTCTCTCTCTCTCCAGCTCTTTCTCTCCCCCTCCGTCTTTTCTCTCATCCCCCTCTCTCTCCCGCTCTCCCCCTCTCTCTCTCTCTCTCTCTCTCTCTCTCTCTCTCTCTCACTCACTCTCTCTCCCCTCACCCCCCCTCTTTCTCTCTCTCCTCTTTCTCTCTCCTCTCTCCCATCTCTCTCCCCATCTATCCCTTCTTTCTCTCCCCCTCCCTCTATCATCTCCAACCACTCTCTCTCCACTCTCTCTCTCCGCTCTCTCTCGCCCCCTCTCTCTCTATCCCCCTCTCTCTCTCTCTCTCTCACCCGTCTCTCTTTCCCCTCTCTCTCCCCTCTTTCTCTCTCCCCTCTTTCTCTCTCGCTTTCTACCCTCTCTCTCGTCTCTCTCCTCTCTCTCACCCCTTCTCACTCTCTCTATCCCTTCTTTCTCTCGCACCTCCCTCTCTCTCTCACTCTCTCTCCCCCTTTCTCTCTCCCCCTTCTCTCCCCCATCTCTCTATATTCCCCATCTCTCTCTTCTCCCTCTCTCTCTTTCTTCCCTCTCTCTCACTTTCCCCTCTATCGCTCTCCCCTCTCTCATCTCTCACCCCTCTCTTTCCTCCTCTCTTTCTCTCTCTCTCTCCAGCTCTTTCTCTCCCCCTCCGTCTTTCTCTCTTTCCCCCTCTCTCTCTCCGCTCTCCTCTCTCTCTCCTTCCTCCTCTCTCTCTCTCTTTCTACCCTCTCTCTCATACTCTCTCTCCTCCTCTCTCTCTCTTTCTACCCTCTCTCTCATTCTCTCTCTCCCCTCCCTCTCTCTCTCTCTCTCTCTCTCTCCTCTCCCTCTCTCTCTCTCTCTCTTTCTCTCCCTCTCTCATCTCCAACCACTCTCTCTCCACTCTCTCTCTCCGCTCTCTCTCGCCCCCTCTCTCTCTATCCCCCTCTCTCTCTCTCTCTCTCTCTCTCTCACCCGTCTCTCTTTCCCCTCTCTCTCCCCTCTTTCTCTCTCCCCTCTTTCTCTCTCGCTTTCTACCCACTCACTCGTCTCTCTCCTCTCTCTCACCCCTTCTCACTCTCTCTATCCCTTCTTTCTCTCGCACCTCCCTCTCTCTCTCCTCTCTCTCCCCCTTTCTCTCTCCCCCTTCTCCCCCTCTCCCCCATCTCTCTATATTCCCCATCTCTCTCTTCTCCCTCTCTCTCTTTCTCCCCTCTCTCTCACTTTCCCCTCTATCGCTCTCCCCTCTCTCATCTCTCACCCCTCTCTTTCCTACTCTCTTTCTCTCTCTCTCTCCAGCTCTTTCTCTCCCCCTCTGTCTTTTCTCTCTTTCCCCCCTCTCTCTCCGCTCTCCTCTCTCTCTCTTTCTACCCTCTCTCTCATACTCTCTCTCCTCCTCTCTCTCTCTCTTTCTACCCTCTCTCTCATTCTCTCTCTCCCCTCCCTCTCTCTCTCTCTCTCTCTCTCCCTCTCCCTCTCTCCCTCACTCTCTCTCTCTCTTTCTCTCCCTCTCTCATCTCCAACCGCTCTCTCTCCACTCTCTCTGCTCTCTCTCGCCCCCTCTCTCTCTATCCCCTCTTTCTCCTCTCTCTCCCCCTCTCTCTCTCTCACCCCTCTCTCTTTCCCCTCTCTCTCCCTCCTCTCTTGCTTTCTACCCTCTCTCTATCTCTCTCTCTCTCCTCTTTCTCTCTCCTCTCTCCTCTCTCCCTCTTTCTCCCATCTATCCCTTCTTTCTCTCCCCTCCCTCTCTCATCTCCAACCGCTCTCTTTCCCCTCTCTCTTTCCCCTCTCTCTCCCCTCTTTCTCTCTCCACCCTCTCTCTCGTCTCTCTCTCTCTCCCTTTCTCTCTCCCCCTTCTCCCCTCTCTCTCCCCTCTCTCTCTCTCTCTCTCTCTCTCCCTCTCTTTCTCTCTTTCTCTCTCTCTACCCTCTCTCTCTCTCACTCTCTCTCCCCTCACTCTCTCCCTTTCACCCCCTCTTTCTCTCTCTCGCTCTCTTTCTCTCCTCTCCTCTCTCCCCTCTCTCTCCCCATCTATCCCTTCTTTCTCTCCCCCTCCCTCTCTCATCTCCAACCGCTCTCTCCACTCTCTCTCTGTGCTCTCTCTCACCCCCTCTCTTTCTCTCCCCTCTTTCTCTCTAATCTTTCTCTCTCCTTTTTCTCCCCCTCTCTCTCCCCCCTCTCCCCCTCTATCTCTCTCTTGCCTCTCGCTCTCTTCTCTCTCCCTCTCTTTTTTCTACCCTCTCTCTCTCCCCTCTCCCCTCACTCTCTCTCTTAATCTCCCTCTCTCTCTCTCTCTTTTCTCCCCTTTTTTTCTTTCTCACCCCTCTCTCTCTCTCTCTCTCCCTCACTCTCTCCCTTTCTCTCTCTCTCTCTCTCTCTCTCTCTCTCTCATTCTCTCTCCTCTTTCTCTCTCCTCTCTCCCTCTCTCCCCATCTATCCCTTCTTTCTCTCCCCTCCCTCTTTCATCTCCAACCGCTCTCTCTCCACTCTCTCTCTCTGCTCTCTCTCGCCCCCTCTCTCTCTATCCCCTCTTTCTCCTCTCTCACCCCTCTCTCTTTCCCCTCTCTCTCCCCCCCTCTCTCACTTTCTACCCTCTCTCTCTCCCCTCTTTCTCCCATCTATCCCTTATTTCTCTCCCCCTCCCTCTCCCATCTCCAACCACTCTCTCTCCACTCTCTCTCTGCTCTCTCTCGCCCCCTCTCTCTCTATCCCCTCTTTCTCCTCTCTCTCCCCTCTCTCTCTCACCCCTCTCTCTTTCCCCTCTCTCTCCCTCCTCTCTCTCGCTTTCTACCCTCTCTCTCATCTCTCTCCTTTCTCTCCCCCTCTCTTTCCCCCTTTCTATCTCTCTCTTGCCTCTCTCGCTCTCTTCTCTCTCTCCCCTCTCTCTTTTTCTACCCCCTCTCTCTCCTCTCCCCTCACTCTCTCTCTTAATCTCTCTTAACCTCTCCCTCTCTCACTTCCTCTCTTTCTCCCCCTTTTTCTCTCTCCCTCTCTCCCCTCTCCCTCTCGCTCTCCCCTCTCTTTCTCTTTCCCCTCCCTCTCCCTCTCCCCTCTATTTCTCTCTCTCCCTCTCTCCCCTCTCCCTCTCGCACTCCCCTCTCTTTCTCTCTCCCCTCTCTCTCTCTCCCTCTCTCCCCTCTCCCTCTCTCCTCTCTTTCTCTCTCCCCTCCCTCTCCCTCTCCCCTCTTTCTCTCTCCCCTCTCTCCCCTCTCGCTCTCCCCTCTCTTTCTCTCTCCCCTCCCTCTCCCCTCTCTTTCTCTCTCTCCCTCTCTCCCCTCCCCCTCCCTCTCGCTCTCCCCTCTCCCTCTCGCTCTCCCCTCTCTTTCTCTCTCCCCTCTCTCACCTCTCCTTCTCTCACTTCCTCTCTTTCTCAGTAATATGTGCCTGACTAAGGTGATGTATGGGGAAACTAAACAAACAGCAGATCGATAATGTAAACAGCAGTGGAGAGAGGCAGTAAATTACACCCCACAGACAGCATGGTCTGCCTGAGGTGAGAGAGAGAGAGAGAGAGAGAGAGAGAGAGAGAGAGAGAGAGAGGCAGGCAGGCAGGCAGGCTGGCTGGCTCAGACAGTGAATCTCTGTAAGACAAAAATAATCTTCCAAAAAAGGTCCAGTTGCCAGGACCTCAAATTCAATTTAAACACCGTTGCCCTAGACCACACGTAACTTCCACAAAGTTGTGAACGATCTGAGAGACAAGGCAAGAAGTGCATCGGCAGGACAGAGCAGCTAAGTCTGGTAAGACAAGGGGCTCTATATGTGTTTCTATTTGTCAATAACTACTGGTGTGCAATGAAGTCTCGAGGTATTGCTCACCTCGTAGAATACCTCATGATAAGCTACAGACCACACTATCTACCAAGAGAGTTGTCATCTATATTATGCAATCTTCAGTGTTGCTTGCATCGAAGCGAGCATAAAAGGCATTTAGCTCGTCTGGTAGGCTCGCATAACTGGGCAGCTCGCTGCTGGGTTTCTCTTTGTAGTCCGTAATATTTTTCAAGCCCTGCCACATCCAACGAGCATCAGAGCCGGTGTAGTAGGATTCAATCTTAGTTATGTATTGATGCTTTGCCTGTTGTCGGAGAGCATAGCGTGATTTCTTATACAGGATTTTCTAGTCACTCTCCTTGAAAGCGGCAGCTCTAGCCTTTAGCTCAGTGTGGATGTTGCCTGTTCTGGACGACTGTGTGATCATGCACTCCGTAGCCAATGTGAGGAAGACCTTTAAACACTTCAACCTTTCCCTGACCGAGTCTGTAATACCTACATGTTTCAAACAGACCACCATAGTCCCTGTGCACAAGAAAGCGAAGGTAACTTACCTAAATAATTCCGCTCCATAGCGGAATCGGTAGCCATGAAGTGCTTTGAAAGTGCTTCAACGCCATCATGCCAGAAACCCTAGACCCACTCCAATTTGCATTCCACCCTAACAGATCCACAGATGACGCAATCTCAATCGCACTCCACGCTGCCCTTTTCCACCTGGACAAAAGGACCACCTATGTGAGAATGCTGTTCATTGACACCAGCTCAGCATTCAACACCATAGTGCCCATAAAGTGCATTACTAAGCTAAGGATCCTGGGACTAAACACCTCCCTCTGCAACTGAATCCTGGACTTCCGGACGGGGCCACCCCAGGTGGTAAGGGTGAGTAACAACACATCACCAACGCTGATCCTCAACACTGGGGCCCCTCAGGGGTGCATGCTTAGTCCCCTCCTTTACTCCCTGTTCACCCACGACTGCATGGCCAAGCACAAATCCAACACTGTCATTAAGTTTGCAGATGTCACAACACTGGTAGGCCTGATCACCGACAACGATGAGACGGTCAGAGACCTGGCAGTGTGGTTCCAGGACAACATCCTCTCTCTCAATGTGAGCAAGGCAAAGGAGCTGATTGTGGACTCTTGGAAAAGGAGGGCTGAACAGGCCCCCATTAACATAGACAGGGCTCTAGTGGAGCGGGTCGAGAGTTTCAAGTTCCTTGGTGTCCACATCACCAACGAACTATCATGGTCCAAACACACCAAGACAGTTGTGAAGAGGGCACGACAACACATTTTCCCCCCCTCGGAAGACTGAAAAGATTTGGTATGGGTCCCCAGATCCTCAAAGATTCTACAGCTGCACAATCAAGAGCATCCTGACTGGTTCCATCACTGCCTGGTATGGCAACTGCTCGGCATCTGACCAAAAGGCGCTACAGAGGGTAGAGCGTATGGCCCAGTACATCACTGGGGCCAAGCTTCCTGACATCCAGGACCTATATACCAGGCGGTGTCAGAGGAAGGCCCAAAAAAATGTACTCTCATCACCCAAGTCATAGACTGTTCTCTCTGCTACCGCATGGCTAAGTGGTACTGGAGCGCCAAGTCTAGGACCAAAAGGCTCCTTAACAGCTTCTACCCCCAAGCCATAACATTGCTGAACAATTATAAAATGGCCACCCAGACTATTTACATTGACACCCCCCCTCCGTTTTGTTTTTACACTGCTGTAACTTGCTGTTTATTATCTACTTTATCTATCTACAAAGTACCTTTACTAATCTGTACCCCCTTTTTTTTAAAGGAGATAATTGTGTTTTTAGATTTAGAGGATAAAGAGAGTTGGAGAGTAGAGAACTCTATTTGATGGGGTCAGTCAGACTCAGTGCTATAGTGTGGTGGTTGTGTCTGAGGCAGAGGCTGAGTCCCTGACATTTACCACACTGACATGCAGATGTGGGCCACCATAAATGACCGTTTTCTGAACCTTGAGTCATGTTGGGCTTATAACTGGAGTACTGTGATGGTTGACCTTTGTATTACTAACAGAGGCCACAGCCCACCCTGAGCCCCCCTCTTACCCACCCAGCCCTCCAAAGGTCTCCTCGCTCTTGACTGAGGCTCAGTGCACAGGGCTAATGTACTCTGTGACCTGCCAGCCCAGAGGGAAAAGGGCTTTAGTTTAGTAATAGATTGACGCAGTGTTCCTTTTGGGATTGTGTTCTGTTGTGCTCAGAATTCCAGAGTAGTGTAGTGTGTTGATTGCAGTGTGCTGTGAATGAACTTAATCTATCTCACTCCTCTCTCTCTCTCTCTCTCTCTCTCTCTCTCTCTTTTTCTCTGTCTCTCTGTCTGTATGTGTGTGTTCCAGATGTGATCCACAGAATGGGGCCCATAGTGAAGGGGGAAGTGGGGGAGGAGGAGAGGAGCAGCCTCAGGGACTGTTACGATCACAGCCTGGAGAAGGCCACCGACACCAAGCTATGCACTGTGGTGAGGGGGGGACTGATACCAAGCTATGCACTGTTGTGACGGGGAGACTGATATCAAGCTACGTACTGTGGTGAGGGGGAGACTGATACCAAGCTACGCACTGTGGTGAGGGGGGGACTGATACCAAGCTACGTACTGTGGTGAGAGGGAGACTGATACCAAGCTATGCACTGTGGTGAGGGGGAGACTGATACCAAGCTATGCACTGTGGTGAGGGGGAGACTGATACCAAGCTACGTACTGTGGTGAGGGGGAGACTGATACCAAGCTACGTACTGTGGTGAGGGGGAGACTGATACCAAGCTGCGTACTGTGTTGAGGGGGCGACTGATACCAAGCTACGTACTGTGGTGAGGGGGAGACTGATACCAAGCTACGTACTGTGGTGAGGGGGCGACTGATACCAAGCTACGTACTGTGGTGAGGGGGAGACTGATACCAAGCTACGTACTGTGGTGAGGGGAGACTGATACCAAGCTACGTACTGTGGTGAGGGGAGACTGATACCAAGCTATGTACTGTGGTGAGGGGGAGACTGATACCAAGCTACGTACTGTGGTGAGGGGGAGACTGATACCAAGCTACGTACTGTGGTGAGGGGCGACTGATACCAAGCTACGTACTGTGGTGAGGGGAGACTGATACCAAGCTACGTACTGTGGTGAGGGGGAGACTGATACCAAGCTACGTACTGTGGTGAGGGGAGACTGATACCAAGCTACGTACTGTGGTGAGGGGGAGACTGATACCAAGCTGCGTACTGTGGTGAGAGGGAGACTGATACCAAGCTACGTACTGTGGTGAGGGGGAGACTGATTCCAAGCTACATACTGTGGTGAGGGGGAGACTGATACCAAGCTACGTACTGTGGTGAGGGGGAGACTGATACCAAGCTACGTACTGTGTTGAGGGGGAGACTGATGCCAAGCTACACACTGTGGTGAGGGGGAGACTGATTCCAAGCTACATACTGTGGTGAGGGGGAGACTGATACCAAGCTACGTACTGTGTTGAGGGGGAGACTGATACCAAGCTACGTACTGTGGTGAGGGGGAGACTGATACCAAGCTACGTACTGTGGTGAGGGGGAGACTGATACAAAGCTACGTACTGTGGTGAGGGGGAGACTGATACCAAGCTACGTACTGTGGTGAGGGGGAGACTGATAGAGGGAGGGGGAGTGTGAGGATGTGGGGGTGATTAGAGTAAGGGTGGGAGAGTTGGGGGGAATGGGGGGAGTTGGATTGGAAAGTGATGGGAGAGTAAATGAGTATGTGGGAGTGGGGAATGGGAAGGGGTCAGGGAACTGGAAGGTGAGGGAAGGTGAGGGAGTGCAGTTTTAAATGTATCTCCAGTGTAGAGGCAGGAGTTCCCATGCATCTCCACTGGAATCTACGGTTAGTCGAACAAAAGTGTTTGTGTTCTCTGAGTGTGTTGACGTGTTTTCCAGCCTCACTACTCAGTAGTTTACCAAGGGGTGAAGTGAGTTCAGCACACTAGATATCAGTTGCAGTAGAAAGAGGTTTCCAGATTAGGGGTTGAGATTAGACAGGTAGATTAACAGAGATTAGGGATGAGATGGTGTCAGCTGGGATGTAATCCCTCCATTTGCTGCTTTACCGATAGTAGCGCTACAAGACTCCCCAGGGTTTCTGATGAGCTTCACACGGAGCTCAGAGAAGGTCAAACTCAATGAAACTGCCTCAATAAAGATATTGTTTGAATAAAATGCTGATGGATGTGTTTTTACTCAATATTGTCACCAATTGAATTGTAGCAGGAAGAGGTAGTGCACGATATAGGGAATAGGGTGCGGTTTGGGACTCAGCCCCTGAGAAACAGAGTGAAGCAGGTACTGTAGATAATAGTGGAAGAGAGTAGACAGCCACTCGGTTAACTGGTCCAAACAAATGGGTATTTCTCTAATTGACCACCAACACAGTACTCTTGGGCACCTGCACGCCACAGTAATTGGTGTCTGTGTTTGTGTCTAGGATACCCACCTGAGCAGGCTGTGCACGTCGCGTTGGAGACTGTCAGAAAATACCTGGATGAACACCATGATACGGTGTGTGTTTGTGTGTGTTTGTTTGTGTGTGTGTCTAATTTATTTTTGTCCTTTCCTTCTGGTATTCTATCTCTCAGCTGTTGTTTTGGTTTTCTGGAGAGAGTCAGGAGAGGATGGACCAAGACAACACACACACACACACAAACTTACACGTTTGTGGCCAAGTCTTTGTTTAAATTGGCTTCTGTTGGGCTTAGAGGATTTTTTCTGACAGAAGAGAGAAAGGGAACTGAGAATAGAGGACTATATGACTGGAGGGAAGTTAGTTGAGAAAGAATGGAACATTCAGAGAACTTTCCGCTCGTCTGTCGCATGTCTGTTGTCTTCACTACCTGCTGGGCCCTTCATCATCTTCTTCATAATTCACTCCTCTTCCCCTCTCTTTCTCCGGTGTATTTTATTTTCGTGATCAATTATTGATTACTCTTTTTTGTTATACTAGTTGACACCACACAAAGCATGGGATATCTACATTTCTAACACAAACAAAAAGGAAGAGGAAGTCTCTAAATTCATAATACAACAAATATTGTATCTCAAATTGTGACATCCAGATTTGGATGTATTGTCAATGTTCCTCTGCATTCTCCCAGTGTCAGTACATCTGCTGTTACCTGATGTCATTAACATCTGTTTCCTACCAAACCTTATGATATACAGTTGAAGTCGGAAGTTTACATACACTTAGGTTTTAGTCATTAAAACTTGTTTTTCAAACATTCCACAAATTTCTTGTTAACAAACTATAGTTTTGGCAAGACGGTTAGGACATCTACTTTGTGCATAACACAAGTTATTTTTCCAACAATTGTTTACAGACAGATTGTTTCAATTATAATTCACTATCACAATTCCAGTGGGTCAGAAGTTTACATACACTATGTAGGCTGTGCCTTTATACAGCGTGGAAAATTCCAGAAAATGATGTCATGGCTTTAGAAGATTCTGATAGGCTAATTGACATAATTTGAGTCAATTGGAGGTGTACCTGTGGATGTATTTCAAGGCCTACCTTCAAACTCTGTGCCTCTTTGCTTGATATCATGGGAAAATCAAAAGAAATAAGCTAAGACCTCAGAAAAAAAATTGTAGACCTCCACAAGTCTGGTTCATCCTTGGGAGCAATTTCCAAACACCTGAAGGTACCACGTTCATCTGTACAAACACTAGTATGCAAGTATAAACACCATGGGACAACGCAACCGTCATACCGCTCAGGAAGGAGAATCGTTCTGTCTCCTAGAGATGAACGTACTTTGGTGCGAACAACAGAAAAGGACCTTGTGAAGATGCTGGAGGAAACAGGTACAAAAGTATCTATATGCACAGTAAAACAAGTCTTATTTTGACATAACCTGAAAGGCCGCTCAGCAAGGAAGAAGCCACTGCCCCAACACCGCCATAAAAAAGCCAGACTACGGTTTGCAACTGCACATGGGGACAAAGATTGTACTTTTTGGAGAAATGTCTTCTGGTCTGATGAAACAAAAATAGAACTGTTTGGCCATAATGACCATCGTTATGTTTGGAGGAAAAAGTGGGAGCCTTGCAAGTTGAAGAACACTATCCCAAACGTGAAGCACGGGGGTGGCAGCATCATGTTGTGGGGGTGCTTTGCTGCAGGAGGGATTGGTGCACTTCACAAAATAGATGGCATCATGAGGTTGGAAAATTATGTGGATATATTGAAGCAACATCTCAAGACATCAGTCAGGAAGTTAAAACTTGGTCACAAATGAGTCTTCCAAATGGACAATGACCACAAGCATACTTCCAAAGTTGTGGCAAAATGGCTTAAGGACAATAATGTCAAGGTATTGGAGTGGCCATCACAAAGCCCTGACCTAAATCCTATAAAAAATGTGTTGGCAGAACTGAAAAAGCGTGTGCGATCAAGGAGGCCTACAAATCTGTCAGGAGGAATGGGCCAAAATTCACCCAACTTATTGTGGAAGGCTACCAGGAACGTTTGACCCAAGTTAAACAATTTAAAGGCAATGCTACAAAATACTAATTGAGTGTATGTAAACTTCTGACCCACTGGGAATGTGATGAAAGAAGTAAAAGCTGAAATAAATCATTATCTCTACTATTATTCTGACATTTCACATTCTTAAAATAAAGTGGTGATCCTAACTGACCTAAGACAGGGAATTTTTACTTGGATTAAATGTCAGGAATTGTGATAAACTGATTTTAAATGTATTTGGCTAAGGTGTATGTGAACTTCCGACTTCAACTGTATACTGTATATATAATGATAGCTTCTGCTGGATCTGTGCCCTAATTGTAGTGGAGTGAACCAGCATCCAGCTATGCTCCAGTCCAAACAGTGACATAATGGCACTGTGTGGAGCTGTTCATTGAGTAATGAGGATTTTGAAGGGATAGGAGGGCCCGCTGCCAGCAGCAGTGTACCTGGCTTATAGAAGTCACTGCTGGCTTTATTAGCAGTGTTGTTCTGATATCGTAGAACTTTTTCTCTGGGCTGATGAAGTCATAGCCTGGATATATGTTGTATTATAACATGTTTTGTATTTCTCCACTGTATGAAAATGCTTTGTTTTATTTATTTGGCATTGCTTACGGTTTGGCAGGTAGCCTAGTGGTTAGAGGGGGGAGGTAGCCTAGTGGTTAGAGTGTTGGGGTGGCAGGTAGCCTAGTGGTTAGAGTGTTGGGGTGGCAGGTAGCATAGTGGTTAGAGGGGGCAGGTAGCCTAGTGGTTAGAGGGGGCAGGTAGCCTAGTGGTTAGAGTGTTGGGGTGGCAGGTAGCATAGTGGTTAGAGTGTAGAGGCGGCAGGTAGCCTAGTGGTTAAAGTGTAGAGGCGGCAGGTAGCCTAGTGGTTAGAGTGTTGGGATGGCAGGTAGCCTAGTGGTTAGAGTGTTGGGATGGCAGGTAGCCTAGTGGTTAGAGTGTTGGGATGGCAGGTAGCCTAGTGGTTAGAGTGTTGGGGTGGCAGGTAGCATAGTGGTTAGAGCATTGGGCCAGTAACAGAAAGGTTTCTGGATTGAATCCCCAAGATGACAAGGTTCAAATCTGTCGATCTGCCCCTGAGCAAGGCAGTTAACCCACTGTTCCCCGGGTGCCAAAGATGTGGATGTAGATTATGGCAGCCCTGCAACCAGGAACATTTTATTTACCTGCCATTTGAGAGGTTACCGGACCCATTTGCATTGGGTGCATAACCCATTAGGGTGTCCACCCTCGGTGCTCAGAATGACAGAAATCACATTTTGATTATGGTAATTCATCTGAACAGAACATGCAACTCCTGTAATGAAACAGAAAATAAAACGTAATTTTCAAAAAAAATCCAAATTGCAATTCACGGGAAAAGTCCATTCTGAACAGCGTACCTGATTACAGAGGTTCCATGTGTGACTGAGATGAAAATCTCTGTTAGAAACATCGAAAGAGGGGAATCTAAAGATGCGACAACTAGGATGAGTTGTTAATATGACTAGGATTGTGCCTTTTGGCTTCTAGAAAACAAAATAAAATGTATATGAAAACCAATACAACAGGAGAGAAATGGCACATGAGGAAGACTGCTCGTCAAATAGGCTAGGGAGGTACAGTGCCTTCAGAAAGTATTCACACCCCTTCACTTTTTCCACATTTTGTTGTATTACAGCCTGAATTTAAAGTGGATTAAATGGAGATGTTTTGTCACTGGCCTACACACAATACCCTGTAATATCAAAGTTGAATTATACATGTATTTACAAATTAATAAAAAATGAAACACTGAAATGTATTGAGTCAATAAGTATTGAGTCAATAACCCCTTTGTTATGGCAAGCCTAAATAAGTTCAGGAGTAAAAATGTGCTTAACAAGTCACATAATAAGTTGAATGGACTCACTGTGTGCAATAATCAGTGGTGTAAAGTACTTACATACAAATAGTTGAAAGTACTACTTACGTAGTTTTTTTTGGTATCTGTACTTGACTATTTATATTTTTGACTACTTTTACTTTTACTTCACTACATTCCTAAAGAAAATTATGTACTTTTTACTCCATACATTTTCCCTGACACCCCAAAGTACTCACATGTCAAGCTAAGCATTCAACAGGAAAATGGCCCAATTCACACACTTATCAAGAGAACACGTGGTCATCCCTATTGCCTCTGATCTGTCGGACTCACTAAACACAAATGCATCATTTGTAAATCATGTCTGAGTGTTGTGCAGGTGTACCTCTGGCTATCCGTACATTTTTAAAACAAGAAAATTGATTTGCAGTTTTAGTTTTGCTTTTGATATATTTTAGTAATTACATTTACTTTTGATATTTAAGTAATTTTAGAACCAAATACTTTTAGACTTTTACTCAAGTAGTATTGTACTGGGTGACTTTCAGTTTTACTTGAATCAATTTCTATTAAGGTATCTATACCTTTACTCAAGTATGACAATTGGGTACTTTTTCCACCACTGGCAATAATAATGTTTAACATGATATTTTAATGGCTACTTCATCTCTGTATTTCCACACATACAAGTTCTCTCAGTCATGCAGTGAATTTCATACACAGATTCAATCACAAAGACCAGGGAGATTATTCAATGCCTCGCAAAGAAGGGCACCTATTGGTAGATGGGTAAAAACTATAAAAAGCAGACACTGAATATCCCTTTGAGCATGATGAAGTTATTAACTACACATTGGATGGTGTATCAATACACTCAGACACTACAAAGATACAGGCATCCTTCCAATCTCAGTTGCCGGAGAGGAAAGAAACCGCTCAGGGATAACACCATGAGACCAATGGTGACTTTAAAACAGTTACAGAGTTTAATTGGCTGTGATAGGAGAAATGTGAGGATGGATCAACAACATTGTAGTTATTCCACAATTCCAGAAATATTCCAAAACATGCATCCCGTTTGCAACAAGGCATTAAAGTAATGCTGCAAAAAATGTGGCAAAGTAATTCCCTTTTTGTCCTTAATAAAAGTGTTATGTTTGGGGCAAATCCAATAAAAGACATTACTGAGTACCACTCTGTCACACCCTGATCTGTTTCTCCTGTCTTTGTGATTGTCTCCACCCCCTCCAGGTGTCACCCATCTTCTCCATTATTCCCTGTCTATTTATAACTGTGTTCTCTGTTTGTCTGTTGCCAGTTCATCTTGTTTGTCAAGTCAACCAGTGTTTTTGTGTCTCAGCTCCTGCTTTTTCCAGTCTCTATTTTTCTCACCCTCCTGGTTTTTACCCTTGCCTGTCCTAACTCTGAGCCCGCCTGCCTGAACACTCTGCCTGACCCTGACCCTGAGCCTGTCTGCCTTCCGGTACCGTTGCCCCACCTCTGGTTTACTGGCCCCTGCCTGCCTTGACCTGTCTATTGCCTGCTCGTGTTGGATTATTAAACCATTGTTAATTTGACGTTGTCTGCATCTGGGTCTTACCTTCATACCTGATACACTCTCCATATTCTCAAGCATAGTGATGGCTGCATCATGCTATGGGTATGCTTGTAATCGTTAAGGACTGGGGAGTTTTTCAGGATAAAAAAGAAACGTAATGGAGCAAATCACAGGCAAAATCCTAGGGGAAAACTTGGTACAGTCTGCTTTCCACCAGACACTGGGAGATTAATTAATATGTCAGCAGGACAATAACCTAAAACACAAGACCAAATCTACACTGGAGTTGCTTACCAAGAAGACAGTGAATGTTCCTGAGTGGCCGAGTTACAGTTTTGACAAAAATCTACTTGAAAATCTATGGCAAGACCTGAAAATGGTTGTCTAGCAATGATCAACAACTCATTTTACAGAGCTTGAATATATTTTTTAAGAATAATGGGAAAATTATGCACAATCCAGGTGTGGAAGGCACTTAGGGACACACACACAATTACTGTCAAAGGTGCTTCTACAAAGTATTGACTCTGGGGTGTGAATATGTATGTAAATTAGATATTTCTGTATTTAATTTTCAATAAATGTGCAAAAATGTCTAAAAACATGTTTTCACTTTGTCATTATGGAGTATTGTTCGTAGATGGGTGAGAGAAAAACATGTTTTTAATCAATTTAGAATTCTGGCTGTAACACAACAACATATGGAATAAGTCAAGGGTGTGAATATTTTCTGAAGGCACTGTAAATTGATATAAATTTGCCAAAATTATATAATTACTCCTGTCGATACAGAAATATAAAAAAATATTCCAAATTCTTCACCAGAAAGCTTGACCGGGTTTCATTATGTCTGGCCAAAACCAAACCTTGCATTCCACAGTAAGAACCTCATAACAAAGGTCAAGCATGGTGGTGGTAGTGTGATTGTTTGCTACTTCAGGACCTGGACGACTTGCCTTAATAGAGGGAACTATAAATTCTGTTCTGTATCATACAATTCTACAGGAGAATGTCAGGCCATCCATCTGTGAGCTGAACCTGAAGTGTAGCTGTGTCATGCAGCAAGACAATGACACAAAACACACTATCAAGTGAACAAGAAAATAGCTAGAAAGCTTTGGAGTCCAGACCTAATCTCAATTGAGATGTTGTGTCAGGACTTGAAACGAGCAGTTCCTGCTTGAAAACCCACAAACGTCTCTGAGTTAAAGCAGTTCTGCATGCAATAGTGGGACAAAATTCCTCCACAGTGATGTGACAGACAGATCAACTACAGGAAGTATTTGTGGTACCCTTCTGTAGTTTCCTAACTCCTAACCTAGACCCTTTCCTAACCAGCTGACAATGTAACAGGCTGTACAAATTGTGCTGAGCTAGTTTCTTAGAAGTCTAACCAAGAAGCCCCACAGCTTGAGGCTAGCCTTGAGGTGGATGTTCGCTGTTCAAACTGACTGTCTCTAATATTGTATCGGTCTTTTCCTGTGAGATTGTATGTAAGATGTGATCCTGGTTGACTGACTGTGGTTAACCCGCTCAGCCCTGCTTGTGTTGACAGATATTACTCTCAAATGCTGTATATTATAAATACAGTGTCTTCGGAAAGTATTCAGACCCCTTCCCTTTTTCCACATTTTGTTACATTACAGCCTTTTTAAAATGGATGAAATAAATAAAACTTCTCATCAATCTACACACAATACCCCATAATGACAAAGTCAAAACAGGTTTTTAGAATTTTGGCAAATGTATCACCAATAAAAAACAGAAATGCCTTATTTATATAAGTATATAAGTATAACTTAATTCGTACCTGTGGTAAATTCAGTTGAATTGACATGATTTGGAAAGACACACACCTGTCTATATAAGGTACCAATGTTAGCAATGCACGTCAGAGCAGAAACCAAGCCATGAGGTCGAAGGAATTGTCCGTAGAGCTCTGAGACAGGACTGTGTCTAGGTACAGATCTGGAATAGGGTAAAATGTCTGCAGCATTGAAAGTCCCCCAGAACACAGTGGCCTCGGTCATTATTAAATGGAAGAAGTTTGACCCACCAAGACTCTTCCTAGAGCTGGCCACCCGGCCAAACTGAATAATCGGAGGAGGCCCTGCTTTGGTCAGGGAGGTGACCAAGAACCCGATGGTCACTCTGTCAGAGCTCTAGAGTTCCCCTGTGGATATGGGAGAACCTTCCAGAAGGACAACCATCTCTGCAGGACTCCACCAATCAGGCCTTTATGGTAGAGGGCACTTTTTGGCATTTGCTGTATGATCGATGAGAATCTCCATATTCCTAATGTACGGTCCCTTACTAGACGTCCGCGAATGTTTTAAAAATTCGCCGATGGCGGCGGGCCATGCACCGGGGCCAGATCTTCCGTGAAGTCATCAAACGAAGTCTCTCGGACATTCGGTTTCCGTTTTATAAAATGTTCACATTTTGGTAATTTTTACACTGTCCCTGTAAATTCCACCAGATGGCGATTGGAATCTTATTGCAAATGTACAAAACATCACCAATCACAACATTGCCATTTCTCCTAAATGGAAAAGACTTCGAAGATGAAACTTGGTGAGCATAGGTTTGGACTGTTAGCCCAGAAACAAGATGGTGTCGAGGCCTCAACGCTTTTTGAGTTAAGGCCATTTTTCTGGGATTAAAGGTCAAAAATGAAAATAGAGCGCGAATTTGACCACTTCATGTCAAAGTACATGCACCTACGGTGTCAGGAAAAAAAGAACCAGCCATTTATCTACCGTAATCATACAATGTACAATTGGTGATGGTCAAAGAAATGTGTTTTTCCCCCCAAAAAAAGTTACAGATCCAGTTGCGGCGTGTTCAGAAGAATCCGTTAATGCTGGTTCCGGAGCTCTGCGAGATTTCTGTGATTTTCTGAAATTACACACACTCATTCAACCCTCTGCAAATCAGTCAGTTCTTAACGTAAAGACTTAAAACTCAAAATTATGTAAGAGCCTACCCCAAGGAGGATATGTGTTCACTTTTACACTTCCTATGCCAACCGGAGGTGCCTTAAATTGGGGTCATAGGGGCTGTTTCGGAGGGTTAAAAAAGTCACATCTTTCCATAACTTCAAATGTGTGATTAGGAAACCCTCATGAACTGTAAATCAGTGTTTTCTCTCATCAGATTTCCAATAAAAACTCCCACACACACACAGCAGGGATGGAGTGCCACAGTGTGGGTCTTAGAGACACACAGAGAATGCAAATGTTACCTTTGTTCGAACTATCAAAGAACTGTCAGACCTAGAGCTCTGAAACTTTAGAGACCTGTTCTAGAGCTCAAGTCGATAGTGTGTGGTAAGTTATGTGGCTCTAGAAGGTTCTCATACCGAGAAACAGCCTCGTACATTTGCAATAACTTCAATTAATTTTGACCATCACGGAAATGACGACATTTAGAAAAGTCCCAGAGTCGCAAGATTAGGTGGATTGAAACCGCCTCGGCCCATAGAGACGGTCCCCAAAGTTTCTGTCCGATAGCTCATTCAAGGACCCAGTAGCAACGCCCGGAAAAAGGGGATTTTCAGCACCATTTAAGGTCATTGCTCAGGCACCGAATGATCTATCGAGCCGAAACCCGGAATTCGGGGTCACCTCACATAGGCCTACACATAAGGTCAGAACTGGACCCGCAGCTAGAATGTAACTACGTGTTTTACGTTTTTATTATGGTTTAAACTGAAAGGCGCTGTGAATTATGCGCCTACTCTAAAATCTGTGATTGTTGGCTTCTAAACGAGTTGGAAAAAGTGGGTTTGGTGTCAGATGGTATCAGTTTGGTGTCAGAATGATATATAATTGACTGATGGACGCTGACTTGCTGGCTGACATTTGTACATTTGCAATATGTTTAAACAGTGATGAGCCATCACCAAAATGACAGACTGAAATCAACACTAAAAATGGCATCACCATAGTCTCTAGGCCGTGCCGAGTTCAACGAGATCCCCCGCTTGACTGTAGCTCGCTCGGTCTGAGCGCAGCGACCGTGAAAAAAAGTATGCCCAAAATGAAGCCTGGTCTTAAATTTCAGGTGCTTTTGGGGGACAGCGGCGGAACCGTTAGGGTTAGAAGGACAATTCAACCACAGGAGTGTTCCTAAGGTCCTCCCGATCTGTGAAAGCCTAACCTTGACCGTGTGGTATTAACCCTTAACAGTGAAAACAGGGTTTTTTCATCTCAGAGATTACAATGACATCTCTCCCCATAGGAATACATTTCCTGCTCCCCTAAATTCAACCTGAAGCCTATGTGGGTTATGAATGCCATATCAAACTGTCTTTGATGACAATCCATCCGGCCACTATGAGGACTACCTGTGTTGATTCTAAGCTTCTTGGAGCAACCGGAAGTGGTTCAAATCACCCTAAAATTGTTTTGCCATGCCCAACCTGTAGTTTGTGAGAAATAGTGCATTCAACCCTGTGTAAATCAGTCAGTTCTTAACGTAAAGACTTAAAACTCAGGATTCTGTAAAAAGCCTACCCCAATGAGGATATGTGTTTAAGCCTTGATAGAAGCCTCCTCCCTAAGTTTGTTTTATTCACTGCTTTAGCACACTCTGCGAACCCGGATGTCCTAGGCGTTTCTGAATCCTGGCTTAGGAAGGCCACCAAAAACCCTGAAATTTCCATCCCTAACTATAACATTTTCCGACAAGATAGAACTGCCAAAGGGGGCGGAGTTGCAATCTACTGCAGAGATAGCCTGCAGTGTTCTGTCTTACCATCCAGGTCTGTGCCCAAAATGTTGAGCTTCTACTTTAAAAAATCCACCTTTCCATAAACAAGTCTCTCACCGTTGCCGCTCACTATAGATCACCTTCTGCCCCCAGCTGTGCCCTGGATACCACATGTGAATGGATTGCCCCCCCATCTATCTTCAGAGCTCGTACTGCTAGGTGACCTAAACTGGGACATGCTTATCACCCCGGCCGTCGTATAATCTAAACTAGATGCCCTCAATCTCACACATATTATCAATGAACCTACCAGGTACAACCCCAAATCCGTAAACACGGGCACCCTCATAGATATCATCCGAACCAACCTGCCCTCCAAATACACCTCTGCTGTCTTCAACCAGGATCTCAGCAATCACTGCCTCATTGCCTGCATCCGTAATGGGTCTGCGGTCAAACGACCACCCGTCATCACTGTCAAATGTTCCTTAAAACACTTCAGCGAGCAGGCCTTTCTAGTCAACCTGGCCCGGGTATCCTGGAAGGATATTGACCTCATTCCGTCAGTAGAGGATGCCTGGTTATTCTTTAAAAGTGCTTTCCTCACCATCTTAAATAAGCATGCCCCATTCAAAAAATGTAGAACCAGGAACAGATATAGCACTTGGTTCACTCCAGACCTGACTGCCCTTGACCAGCACAAAACATCCTGTGGCGTACTGCATTAGCATCGAATAGCCCCTGCGATATGCAACTTTTCAGGGAAGTTAGGAACCAATATACACAGCCAGTTAGGACCTCTGGCAGTCTCTATGGGGGTACCACAGGGTTCAATTCTCGGGCCGACTCTTTTCTCTGTATACATCAATGATGTCGCTCTTGCTGCTTGTGATTCTCTGATCCACCTCTATGCAGACGACACCCCATTCTGTATACATCTGGCCCTTCTTTGGACACTTGTGTTAACAAACCTCCAAACGAGCTTCAATGCCATAATCTCTCTTTCCGTGGCCTCCAATTGCTCTTAAATGCAAGTAAAACTAAATGCATGCTCTTCAACTGATCGCTGCCCGCACCTGCCCGCCCGTCCAGCATCACCACTCTGGACGGTTTTGACTTAGAATATGTGAACAATTACAAATACCTAGGTGTCTGGCTAGACTGTAAACTCTCCTTCCAGACTCACGTTAAGCATCTCCAATCCAAAATTAAATCTAGAATCAGCTTCCTATTTCACAACAAAGCATCCTTCACTCATGCTGCCAAACTTACCCTCGTAAAACTGACTATCTTACCGGTCCTTGACTTCGGCGATGTCATTTACAAAATAGCCTCTAACATTCTTCTCATCAAATTGGATCCAGTCTATCACGTTTTGTCACCAATGCCCCATATACTACCCACCACTGTGACCTGTATGCTCTCGTTGTCTGGCCCTCGCTTACTATTCATCACCAAAACCACTGGCTCCAGGTCATCTATAAGTCTTTGCTAGGTAAAGTCCCGCCTTATCTCAGCTCACTGGTCACCATAGCAGCACCCACCCATAACACGCGCTCCAGCAGGTACAGTTGAAATCGTAATGTTACATACACGTAGGTCATTAAAACTTGTTTTTCAACCACTCCACAAATTTCTTGTTAACATACTATAGTTTTGGCAAGATGGTTAGGACATCTACTTTATGCATGACACTATTAATTTTTACAACAATTGTTTACAGACAGATTATTTCACTTATAATTCACTGTATCACAATTCCAGTGGGTCAGAAGTTTACATACACTAAGTTGACTGTGCCTTTAAACAGCTTGGAAAATTCCAGAAAATACTGTCATGGCTTTAGAAGCTTCTGATAGGCTAATTGACAGTGCCTCTTTGCGTGACATCATGGGAAAATCAAAAGAAATAAGCCAAGACATCAGAAAAAAAATTGTAGACCTCCAAAAGTCTGGTTCGTCCTTGGGAGCAATTTCCAAACGCCTGAAGGTACCACATTCATCTGTACAAACAATAGTACGCAAGTATAAACACCATGGGACCACGCAGCCGTCATACCGCTCAGGAAGGAGACGCGATTTGTCCCAGAATCCTAAAACAACAGCAAAGGACCATGTGAAGATGCTGGAGGACACAGGTGAAGAACTATCTATATCCACAGTAAAATAGTAAAAGGCTGCTCAGCAAGGAAGGAGCCACTGCTCCAAAACCGCCATAAAAACGTTTTGCAACTGCACATGGGGACAGAAATCTTAATTTTTGGAGAAATGTCCTCTAGGCTGATGAAACAAAAATAGATCTGTCAAAGAACACCATCCCAACCGTGAAGCACAGGGGTGGCAGCATCATGTTGTGGGGGTGCTTTGCTGTGGGATGGACTGGTACACTTCACAAAATAGATGACATCATGAGGAGGACAATTATGTGTATATATTGAAGCAACATCTCAAGACATCAGTCAGGAAGTTAAAACTTGGTCGCAAATGAGTCTTCCAAATGGACAATGACCCCAAGCATACTTCCAAAGTTGTGGCCAATTGGCTAAGGACAGCAAAATCAAGGTATTGGAGTGGCCATCACAAAGCCCTGACCTCAATCCCATCGAAAATGTGTGTGCAGAACTGAAAACGCGTGTGGGAGCAAGGAGGAATACAAACCTGACTCAGTTACACCAACTCTGTCACGAGGAATGGGCCAACATTCACCCAACTTATTGTGGGAAGCTTGTGGAAGGCTACCAGGAACGTTTGACCCAAGTTGATCCTAACTGACCTAAAACAGGGAATTTTTACTAGGATTAAATGTTAGGATCTGTGATAAACTGTGTTTAATTGTATTTGGCTAAGGTGTATGTAAACTTTCGACTTCAACTGTATATTTCACTGTTCACCCCCAAATCCATTTCCTCATTTGGCCGCCTTTCCATCCAGTTCTCTGGAACTAATTGCAAAAATCACTGAAGCTGAAGACTCGTGTCTCCCTCTCTAACTTTAAGCACCAACTGTCAGAGCAGCTCACTGCACCTGTACATAGCCCATCTGTAAATAGCCCATCCAACTACCTAATCCCCATACTGTTTTTTTTCTTCTCCTTTGCACCCCACCCCACATTCATCCCTTATCTTCCCTCATTTGCACACACTGTATATATACTTTTCTATTGTGTTATTGACTGTACGTTTGTTTATTCCATATGTAACTCTGTGTTGTTGTATGTGTCGCACTGCTTTGCTTTATCTTGGCCAGGTCACAGTTGTAAATGAGAACTTGTTCTCAACTGGCCTATCTGGTTAAATAACGGTGAAATAAACCATTTTTAAAAATCATTGATGAAAATAGCTGTACAGCAACACTCCCCCTCCAACCTGACAGAGCTTGAGAGGATCTGCAGAGAAGAATGGGAAAAACTCTCCAAATACAGGTGTGCCAGGCTTGTAGCGTCATACCCAAGAAGACTCGAGGATGTAATCGCTAATACATTGGCAAAAATGTCTACAAACTAGATTTTGCTTTGTCATTATGAGGTGTTGTGTGTCGATTGATGAGGGGGAAAGAAAACAATTTAATCCATTTTAGAATAAGGCTGTAAAGTAACAAAATGTGGAAAAAGTAAAAGGGTCTGAATACTTTTCCGATGGCACTCTAATGTGTTCCAACACATTACATTATATCTAGTCATGGCTACGGAATTTCACAGGTTTCCGACACGCTCTGTCTTTCCCATAGGCTCACCTCTCAGAGAGTGACGTGTGGGCTTGTTGCCGTGGATTGTGCAATAATGCTGCTCGCCACATGCAATCTCCTCCTCCTCATCTTCCGCCTCTTCCTCTTCCCCTCCCTGGCTCTGCACTAGAGAAGACCTGGATGCATATCGTAACGTCTTGACGCTGGATCAATTTCTAGAACAGAATAAACTGCTTTATTATTAATGAAACACAGGCTTTGGACCAAACTCATTTGAAGAACTGTTTTTACATGTGTGTTTGAATAATGAAATGTTGAGGGACTTTCCTGTGTGTGTGTGTGTGTGTGTGTGTGTGTGTGTGTGTGTGTGTGTGTGTGTGTGCGTGCGTGCGTGCGTGCGTGCGTGCGTGCGTGCGTGCGTGCGTGCGTGCGTGCGTGCGTGTGTTAAAAGAAGAAGATGCTAATTAAAAGAGATCACAGAGGATTACGTGTTGGTAGATCATTTTGGGGGATTGGATTCACAGAGTTTGTGTCAGGTGGGACCACTCCAAGTGAGTAATGTTCTCTTAAATGTGTGTGTGCGAGCATGTGCCTGTGTATGCGTACGTGCATTCGAGTGTGTGCGTTTGTGTGTCTGACTGTGAGTGCATCTGTCTACCTGAAAATGTGTGTGTGTCTGTTGCTCCCTCTTTCATGTTTTGACAACTTTCTTTATTGATTTTCACATTTTCCGAACAGCACAGACACAAAGAGAAAAAAAATAAGCAAACAACAAACCACACCAACAAGAGGGACCCTCTTTTAGAAGCCCCAGCTATCATTGAGAGTTCCCCTTTTATGCCACTAGCCATCTGTGGTTTTCTTTTAGCTAAGAGAAGGAGGGTGGGAGGAAGGGACAGGGAAAAGACAGAAGAATTGGGAAGAGAGACGGGAGGGAGGGATGGAGGGGGAGGAAGAGGAGAGGTAACTAACTGTAAATGGAGCTGGAGGTGGAGGGAAAGAGAGATTGGGGAGAGAGAGACAGACAGACAGACAGACAGACAGACAGACAGACAGACAGACAGACAGAGAGAGACTCAGTTTTTAATAAGCAGACAGCAGATCGTCTAGGACCAGTCACTGAATAATGAGATGGAGAGAACAAGGGTGAGAGATAGGGAGAGAGATGAAAAGAGAGTGAGACTCATTATCCATACCAGATTTCATCACTGTCTCGTCACTGAGAGCTCTTTCTCTTTTTCTCTGGCTCTCGTAGAATGACAAAAGAAGCCCAATTACACTTACCATATATAATTAACTTAAAGCTCCATTTACTGTCATTTCTCATAACAAACACTGACAATTATGTTGATCCATCAAAAAAGTTTTCTCGCAAATGAAATACAATTGTATATGTCATATGTGCCAAATGCTTGCTTAGGAGCCCTTCCCAATGATGCAGGTTAAACAAATATATAATGACAATAAAAACAAAGGAATAAAATACACCATCATGGAGCTCTATACAGTACAGAGAGTACAAGTACCAGATCAATGTGCAGCTATATACAGGGAGTACCAGTACCAGATCAATGTGCAGCTACATACAGGGAGTACCAGTACCAGATCAATGTGCAGCTATATACAGGGAGTACCAGTACCAGATCAATGTGCAGCTATATACAGGGAGTACCAGTACCAGATCAATGTACAGCTATATACAGGGAGTACCAGTACCAGATCAATGTGCAGCTATATACAGGGAGTACCAGTACCAGATCAATGTACAGCTACATACAGGGAGTACCAGTACCAGATCAATGTGCAGCTATATACAGGGAGTACCAGTACCAGATCAATGTGGAGCTATAAACAGGGTGTACCAGTACCAGATCAATGTGCAGCTATATACAGGGAGTACCAGTACCAGTACAATGTGCAGCTATATACAGGGAGTACCAGTACCAGATCAATGTGCAGCTATATACAGGGAGTACCAGTACCAGATCAATGTGCAGCTATATACAGGGAGTACCAGTACCAGTACAATGTGCAGCTATATACAGGGAGTACCAGTACCAGTACAATGTGCAGCTATATACAGGGAGTACCAGTACCAGATCAATGTGGCGCTATATACAGGGAGTACCAGTACCAGATCAATGTGCAGGGGTTCAAGGTATTTTAGGTAGATATGTACATTAAGGCAGGGTAAAGTGACTACCACTGGTTGAATTAACGTTGTTTACACATCATTTCAACCCAAAACATTTTTGTTGATGTTGAATCAACGTGGAAAACTGAATGGATTTGAAAAAGTCATCAATGTAAAGGAATTGAGTATATATTTAATCCGACTTTTAACCTAAATCCAATGACATGGTGAATTCTTGATTTATTTACTTTGAATTCACGTTAGTTGACAACTCCACCAAATGTAAATCAAAACTAGACATTGAACTGACGTCTGTGCCCACCTATATACAGGGAGTATATGTGTACGTGTGTGTGCGTGTGTGTTTGTGTTGTGTCAGTATGCGTGTGTGTGTGTTATGTATGTGTGTGCACGTATGTGAAAGTGTGGGAGTGTCAATGTAGTGATTGTGAGTGAGTGTGTATAGAGTCAAGATAGGGTCAGTGTAGATAGTCAAGGCAACCATTTAGCAGTCTTATGGCTTGGGGGGTAGAAGCTGTCTCTGAGCCTGATGGTCCGAGAGCCGATGTTTTGGTACAGTTTGCCAGACGGTAGCAGAGTAAACAGCCAATGACTTGGATGGCTGTAGTCTTTGGTAATCGGGCCTTCCTCTGACACCGCCTGGTTTAGAGGTCCTGGATGGCAGGGAGCTTGGCCCCAGTGATGTACTGGACTGTCCGCACCACCCTCTGTAGTGCTTTACGATCGAGGGCTGTGCATTTACCATACCAAGCGGTGACGTAGAACTTTTTGAAAAGCCAAATCTTTTCAGCCTCCTGGGGGGAAGAGGTGCTGTCGTTCCCTCTTCACGACTGTGCGGTTTACAGTCTGGAGGCGCTGTCGTTCCCTCTTCACGACTGTGCGGTTTACAATCTGGAGGTGCTGTCGTTCCCTCTTCACGACTGTGCGGTTTACAGTCTGGAGGCGCTGTCGTTCCCTCTTCACGACTGTGCGGTTTACAATCTGGAGGTGCTGTCGTTCCCTCTTCACGACTGTGCGGTTTACAGTCTGGAGGCGCTGTCGTTCCCTCTTCATGACTGTGCAGTTTACAGTCTGGAGGCGCTGTCGTTCCCTCTTCACGACTGCGGTTTACAGTCTGGAGGCGCTGTCATTCCCTCTTCACGACTTTGCGGTTTACAGTCTGGAGGCGCTGTCGTTCCCTCTTCACGACTGTGTGGTTTACAGTCTGGAGGCGCTGTCGTTCCCTCTTCACGACTGTGCGGTTTACAGTCTGGAGGCGCTGTCGTTCCCTCTTCAAGACTGTGCGGTTTATAGTCTGGAGGCGCTGTCGTTCCCTCTTCACGACTGTGCGGTTTACAATCTGGAGGTGCTGTCGTTCCCTCTTCACGACTGTGCGGTTTACAATCTGGAGGTGCTGTCGTTCCCTCTTCACGACTGTGCGGTTTACAGTCTGGAGGCGCTGTCATTCCCTCTTCACGACTGTGCAGTTTACAGTCTGGAGGCGCTGTCGTTCCCTCTTCATGACTGTGCAGTTTACAGTCTGGAGGCGCTGTCGTTCCCCCTTCACGCCTGTGTGGTTTACAGTCTGGAGGCGCTGTCGTTCCCTCTTCACGACTGTGCGGTTTACAATCTGGAGACGCTGTCGTTCCCTCTTCACACCTGTGCAGTTTACAGTCAGGAGGCGCTGTCGTTCCCTCTTCACGCCTGTGAAGTTTACAGTCTGGAGGCGCTGTCGTTCCCTCTTCACGACTGTGCGGTTTACAATCTGGAGACGCTGTCGTTCCCTCTTCACACCTGTGCAGTTTACAGTCTGGAGGTGCTGTCGTTCCCTCTTCACGACTGTGCGGTTTACAATCTGGAGGTGCTGTCGTTCCCTCTTCACGACTGTGCGGTTTACAGTCTGGAGGCGCTGTCATTCCCTCTTCACGACTGTGCAGTTTACAGTCTGGAGGCGCTGTCGTTCCCTCTTCATGACTGTGCAGTTTACAGTCTGGAGGCGCTGTCGTTCCCCCTTCACGCCTGTGTGGTTTACAGTCTGGAGGCGCTGTCGTTCCCTCTTCACGACTGTGCGGTTTACAATCTGGAGACGCTGTCGTTCCCTCTTCACACCTGTGCAGTTTACAGTCAGGAGGCGCTGTCGTTCCCTCTTCACGCCTGTGAAGTTTACAGTCTGGAGGCGCTGTCGTTCCCTCTTCACGACTGTGCGGTTTACAATCTGGAGACGCTGTCGTTCCCTCTTCACACCTGTGCAGTTTACAGTCTGGAGGCGCTGTCATTCCCTCTTCACGACTGTGCGGTTTACAATCTGGAGACGCTGTCGTTCCCTCTTCACACCTGTGCAGTTTACAGTCAGGAGGCGCTGTCGTTCCCCCTTCACGCCTGTGTGGTTTACAGTCTGGAGGCGCAGTCGTTCCCTCTTCACACCTGTGCAGTTTACAGTCTGGAGGCGCTGTCGTTCCCCCTTCACGACTGTGCGGTTTACAATCTGGAGGCGCTGTCGTTCCCTCTTCACGCCTGTGCAGTTTACAGTCTGGAGGCGCTGTCGTTCCCTCTTCACGACTGTGCGGTTTACAATCTGGAGACGCTGTCGTTCCCTCTTCACACCTGTGCAGTTTACAGTCAGGAGGCGCTGTCGTTCCCTCTTCACGCCTGTGAAGTTTACAGTCTGGAGGCGCTGTCGTTCCCTCTTCACGCCTGTGCGGTTTACAGTCTGGAGGCGCTGTCTTTCCCTCTTCACGCCCGTGCAGTTTACAGTCTGGAGGTGCTGTCGTTCCCTCTTCACGACTGTGTGGTTTACAATCAGGAGGCGCTGTCGTTCCCTCTTCATGCCTGTGCAGTTTACAGTCTGGAGGCGCTGTCGTTCCCATTTCACGCCTGTGAAGTTTACAGTCTGGAGGCGCTGTCGTTCCCTCTTCACGACTGTGCAGTTTACAATCTGGAGGCGCTGTCGTTCCTTCTTCACGCCTATGCAGTCTACAGTCTGGAGGCGCTGTCGTTCCCTCTTCACGACTGTGCAGTTTACAATCTGGAGGCGCTGTCGTTCCCTCTTCACGGCTGTGCGGTTTACATTCAGGAGACGCTGTCGTTCCCTCTTCACGCCTGTGAACATTACTGTCTGCAGGCGCTGTCGTTCCCCGTTCACGACTGTGCGGTTTACAATCTGGAGGCGCTGTCGTTCCCTCTTCACGCCTGTGCAGTTTACAGTCTGGAGGTGCTGTCGTTCCCCCTTCACAACTGTGCAGTTTACAATCTGGAGGCGCTGTCGTTCCCTCTTCACGCCCGTGCAGTTTACAGTCTGGAGGCGCTGTCGTTCCCTCTTCACGACTGTGTGGTTTACAATCTGGAGGTGCTGTCGTTCCCTCTTCACGACTGTGCGGTTTACAGTCTGGAGGCGCTGTCGTTCCCTCTTCACGACTGTGCAGTTTACAGTCTGGAGGCGCTGTCGTTCCCTCTTCACACCTGTGCAGTTTACAGTCTGGAGGCGCTGTCGTTCCCCCTTCACGACTGTGCGGTTTACAATCTGGAGGCGCTGTCGTTCCCTCTTCACGCCTGTGCAGTTTACAGTCTGGAGGCACTGTCGTTCCCTCTTCACGACTGTGCGGTTTACAATCTGGAGACGCTGTCGTTCCCTCTTCACGCCTGTGCAGTTTACAGTCAGGAGGCGCTGTCGTTCCCTCTTCACGCCTGTGAAGTTTACAGTCTGGAGGCGCTGTCGTTCCCCCTTCACGACTGTGCGGTTTACAATCTGGAGGCGCTGTCGTTCCCTCTTCACGCCTGTGCAGATTACAGTCTGGAGGCGCTGTCGTTCCCTCTTCACGACTGTGCGGTTTACAATCTGGAGACGCTGTCGTTCCCTCTTCACGCCTGTGCAGTTTACAGTCAGGAGGCGCTGTCGTTCCCTCTTCACGCCTGTGAAGTTTACAGTCTGGAGGCGCTGTCGTTCCCTCTTCACGGCGGTGCGGTTTACAATCTAGAGGCGCTGTCATTCCCTCTTCACGCCTGTGAAGATTACCGTCTGCAGGCGATGTCGTTCCCCCTTCGCGACTGTGCGGCTTACAGTCTGGAGGCGCTGTCGTTCCCTCTTCACGGCTGTGGGTTTACTGTCCGTTTATTAGTGTACTATTTCTCAAGGTTTTAGCTATTTCTCTTCCGAGTGGAGTTCATGTTTTTCATTCAGTCATGGCATCACAAAGTGGGAGGGAGACAAAAAGAGAGAGAGTGGGGAGACAATATGCAGAGATAGAGGGTCAGGTAGGAGAGTTTGGTGATAGGTATGGATGAGGGTCTAATCGGAGGAGTGATGGAGAGGTGGGGTGATGTTTATGGATGAGGGTGTGATGGGAGGAGGGATGGAGAGGAGGAGGAGAGGTGGGGGGATGTGTATGGATGAAGGTCTGATAGGAGGAGGGATGGAGAGGAGGAGAGGTGGGGTGATGTTTATGGATGAGGATCTGATGGGAGGAGGGATGGAAAGGAGGAGGAGAGGTTGGGTGATGTGTATGGATGAGGGTCTGATGGGAGGAGGGATGGAGAGGAGGAGGGGTGAGGTGATATGTATGGATGGGGGAGTGGGGTGGTAAATTGCTTGTGAAATGAAAATGGCTCTTTAGCAGAATCCAGGACACTTGGGCGCTGCCGCTGGATCAATGTGTCTGATTTACCGCCTGAAAGCCTGTCAGAGCGAGGGAGCGGAGGAAAGAGGGAATTGAGAGGAGAGAGGGAGGGAGGGAGTGAAAGAGAAGGGGACCAGAATCCTGAGACGGAAGGAGAGAGAGAGGGAAATGTGGAGTGTTAATGAGGGACGCAGAAAAAGAGATGAAAAGGGGCGGGTTAGAAGAGTTGATGAGAATGTTCATTCTCCCTCACTCACCACTGCAGGTAATAAACTGGCTAGTGTAATAGCAATGGTTAGTGTTCAACCACTTTCCTCTATCCCAAAACACACTCAAAAGACGACACATGTTAACAATATAGACACATGTTAACACTATAGACACATGTTAACACTTCAGACACATGTTAACACTATAGACACATGTTTACACTTCAGACACATGTTAACACTTCAGACACATGTTAACACTTCAGGCACTTGTTAACACTTCAGACACATGTTAACTCTATAGACACATGTTAACACTTCAGACACATGTTAACACTGTAGACACTTGTTAACAATTCAGACACATGTTAACACTTCAGACACATGTTAACACTGTAGACACATGTTAACACTTCAGACACATGTTAACACTGTAGACACATGTTAACACTGTAGACACATGTTAACACTTCAGACACATGTTAACACTTCAGACACATGTTAACAATTCAGACACATGTTAACACTTCAAACACATGTTAACACTTCCGACACATGTTAAAACCTCAGACACATGTTAACACTTCAGACACATGTTAACACTGTAGACACTTTTTAACAATTCAGACACATGTTAACACTTCAGACACATGTTAACACTATAGACACATGTTAACACTTCAGCCACGTGTTAACACTTCAGACACATGTTAACACTGTAGACACTTGTTAACAATTCAGACACATGTTAACACTTCAGACACATGTTAACACTTCAGACACATGTTAACACTTCAGGCACTTGTTAACACTTCAGACACATGTTAAGTCTATAGACACATGTTAACTCTATAGACACATGTTAACACTTCAGACACATTAACACTTCAGACACATGTTAACACTTCAGACACATGTTAACACTGTAGACACTTGTTAACAATTCAGACACATGTTAACACTTCAGACACATGTTAACACGGTAGACACATGTTAACACTTCAGACACATGTTAACACTGTAGACACATGTTAACACTTCAGACACATGTTAACAATTCAGACACATGTTAACACTTCAAACACATGTTAACACTTCCGACACATGTTAAAACCTCAGGCACATGTTAACACTTCAGACACATTAACACCTCAGACACATGTTAACACTTCAGACACATGTTAACACTGTAGACACTTTTTAACAATTCAGACACATGTTAACACTTCAGACACATGTTAACACTATAGACACATGTTAACACTTCAGACACGTGTTAACACTTCAGACACATGTTAACACTGTAGACACTTGTTAACAATTCAGACACATGTTAACACTTCAAACACATGTTAACACTTCAGACACATGTTAACACTTCAGACACATGTTAACACTATAGACACATGTTAACACTTCAGACACATGTTAACACTTCAGACACATGTTAACACTTCAGACACATGTTAACAATTCAGACAAATGTTAACTCCTCAGACACATTAACACTTCTGACACATGTTAACACTTCAGACACATGTCAACTCTATAGACACATGTTAACACTTCTGACACATGTTGACAATTCAGACACATGTTAACAATGCAGACACGTGTTAACACTGTAGACACATGTTAACACTTCAGACACATCTTAACACTTCAGACACATGTTAACTCTTCAGACACATTAACACTTCAGACACATGTTAACACTATAGACACATGTTAACACTTCAGACACATGTTAACACTTCAGACACATGTTAAATCTTCAGACACATTGACACTTCAGACACATGTTAACACTATAGACACATGTTAACACTTCAGACACATGTTAACACTATAGACACATGTTTACACTTCAGACACATGTTAACACTTCAGACACATGTTAACACTTCATGCACTTGTTAACACTTCAGACACATGTTAAGTCTATAGACACATGTTAACTCTATAGACACATGTTAACACTTCAGACACATGTTAACACTGTAGACACTTGTTAACAATTCAGACACATGTTAACACTACAGACACATGTCAACACTTCAGACACATGTTAACACTTCAGACACATTAACACTTCAGACACACACTAACACTTCAGACACATGTTAACTCCTCAGACACATTAACACTTCTGGCACATGTTAACACTTCAGACAAATGTCAACTATAGACACATGTTAACACTTCTGACAAATGTTGACAATTCAGACACACATTAACACTTCAGACACATGTTAACACTTCAGACACATGGTAACACTGTAGACACTTGTTAACAATTCAGACACATGTTAACACTTCAGACACATGTTAACATTATAGACACATGTTAACACTTCAGACACATGTTAACACTTCAGACACATGTTAACACTGTAGACACATGTTAACACTGTAGACACTTGTTAACAATTCAGACACATGTTAACACTTCAGACACATGTTGACAATTCAGACACATGTTAACAATTCAGACACGTGTTAACACTATAGACACATGTTAACACTTCAGACACATGTTAACTCCTCAGGCACTTGTTAACACTTCAGACACATGTTAAGTCTATAGACACATGTTAACTCTATAGACACATGTTAACACTTCTGACAAATGTTGACAATTCAGACACATGTTAACACTTCAGACACATGTTAACACTTCAGACACATGTTAACACTATAGACACATGTTAACACTTCAGACACATGTTAACACTTCAGACACATGTTAACACTTCAGACACATGTTAACAATTCAGACAAATGTTAATGCTTCAGACACATGTTAACACTACAGACACATGTTAACACTTCAGACACATGTTAACACTTCAGACACATGTTAACTCCTCAGACACATTAACACTTCTGACACATGTTAACACTTCAGACACATGTCAACTCTATAGACACATGTTAACACTTCTGACACATGTTGACAATTCAGACACATGTTAACAATGCAGACACATGTTAACACTTCAGACACATGTTAACACTTCAGACACATGTTAACACTTCAGACACATGTTAACACTATAGACACATGTTAACACTTCAGACACATGTTAACACTTCAGACACATGTTAACACTTCAGACACATGTTAACACTTCAGACACATGTTAACAATTCAGACAAATGTTAATGCTTCAGACACATGTTAACACTACAGACACATGTTAACACTTCAGACACATGTTAACACTTCAGACACATGTTAACTCCTCAGACACATTAACACTTCTGACACATGTTAACACTATAGACACATGTTAACACTTCAGACACATGTTAACACTTCAGACACATGTTACCACTTCAGGCACTTGTTAACACGTCAGACACATGTTAACACTTCAGACACATGTTAACAATTCAGACACATGTTAACACTATAGACACATGTTAACACTTCAGACACATGTTAACACTTCAGACACATGTTAACACTGTAGACACTTATTAACAATTCAGACACATGTTAACACTTCAGACACATGTTAACACTATAGACATATGTTAACACTTCAGACACATGTTAACACTTCAGACACATGTTAACACTTCAGACACATGTTAACACTTCAGACACATGTTAACAATTCAGACAAATGTTAATGCTTCAGACACATGTTAACACTACAGACACAT
Source organism: Oncorhynchus nerka (assembly GCF_034236695.1). Classification (NCBI taxonomy): domain Eukaryota; kingdom Metazoa; phylum Chordata; class Actinopteri; order Salmoniformes; family Salmonidae; genus Oncorhynchus; species Oncorhynchus nerka. Next base: position 20,626,371 of record NC_088400.1, read on the forward strand.
GTCAACACTTCAGACACATGTTAACACTTCTGGCACATGTTAACACTTCAGACACATGTCAACTCTATAGACACATGTTAACACTTCTGACAAATGTTGACAATTCAGATACATGTTAACAATTCAGACACGTGTTAACACTATAGACACATTAACACGTCAGACACATGTTAACACTGTAGACACTTGTTAACAATTCAGACACATGTTAACACTTCAGACACATGTTGACAATTCAGACACATGTTAACAATTCAGACACGTGTTAACACTATAGACAGATGTTAACACTTCAGACACATGTTAAGTCCTCAGGCACTTGTTAACACTTCAGACACATGTTAAGTCTATAGACACATGTTAACTCTATAGACACATGTTAACACTTCTGACAAATGTTGACAATTCAGACACATGTTAACAATTCAGACACGTGTTAACACTATAGACACATTAACACTTCAGACACATGTTAACACTTCAGACACATGGTAACACTGTAGACACTTGTTAACAATTCAGACACATGTTAACACTATAGACACATGTTAACACTTCAGACACATGTTAACACTTAGACACATGTTAACACTGTACACTTGTTAACAATTCAGACACATGTTAACACTTCAGACACATGTTAACACTATAGACACATGTTAACACTTCAGACACATGTTAACACTTCAGACACATGTTAACACTGTAGACACATGTTAACACTGTAGACACTTGTTAACAATTCAGACACATGTTAACACTTCAGACACATGTTAACACTTCAGACACATGTTGACAATTCAGACACATGTTAACAATTCAGACACGTGTTAACACTATAGACACATGTTAACACTTCAGACACATGTTGCCACTTCAGGCACTTGTTAACACTTCAGACACATGTTAAGTCTATAGACACATGTTAACTATAGACACATGTTAACACTTCAGACACATTAACACTTCAGACACATGTTAACACTTCAGACACATGTTAACACTGTAGACACTTGTTAACAATTCAGACACATGTTAACACTTCAGACACATGTTAACACTTCAGACACATGTTAACACTGTAGACACATGTTAACACTGTAGACACTTGTTAACAATTCAGACACATGTTAACACTTCAGACACATGTTAACACTATAGACACATGTTAACACTTCAGACACATGTTAACACTTCAGACACATGTTAACACTTCAGACACATGTTAACAATTCAGACAAATGTTAACTTCAGACACATGTTAATACTACAGACACATGTTAACACTTCAGACACATGTTAACACTTCAGAAACATGTTAACACTTCAGACACATTAACACTTCAGACACATGTTAACAGACACATGTCAACTCTATAGACACATGTTAACACTTCAGACACATGTTAACACTTCAGACACATGTTAACTCTTCAGACACATTAACACTTCAGACACATGTTAACACTATAGACACATGTTAACACTTCAGACACATGTTAACACTATAGACACATGTTAACACTTCAGACACATGTTAACACTTCTGACACATGTTGAACACACGTTAACAATTCAGACACGTGTTAACACTATAGACACATGTTAACACTTCTGACACATGTTGACAATTCAGACACATGTTAACAATTTAGACACGTGTTAACACTATAGACACATGTTAACACTTCAGACACATGTTAACACTATAGACACATGTTAACACTTCAGACACATGTTAACACTTCAGACACATGTTAACTCTTCAGACACATTAACACTTCAGACACATGTTAACACTATAGACACATGTTAACACTGTAGACACTTGTTAACACTTCAGACACATGTTAACACAGACACATGTTAACACTTCAGACACATGTTAAGACAAATGTTAATGCTTCAGACACATGTTAACACTACAGACACATGTCAACACTTCAGACACATGTTAACACTTCTGGCACATGACAATTCAGATACATGTTAACAATTCAGACACGTGTTAACACTATAGACACATTAACACTTCAGACACATGTTAACACTTCAGACACATGGTTAGACACTTGTTAACAATTCAGACACATGTTAACACTATAGACACATGTTAACACTTCAGACACATGTTAACACTGTAGACACATGTTAACACTGTAGACACTTGTTAACACTTCAGACACATGTTAACACTTCAGACACATGTTAACACTGTAGACACTTGTTAACACTTCAGACACATGTTAACACTTCAGACACATGCTAACACTGTAGACACATGTTAACACTGTAGACACTTGTTAACACTTCAGACACATGTTAACACTTCAGACACATGTTAACACTTCAGACAATTCATGTTAACAATTCAGACACGTGTTAACACTATAGACACATGTTAACACTTCAGACACATGTTGCCACTTCAGGCACTCACTTCAGACACATGTTAACACTTCAGACACATGTTAACAATTCAGACAAATGTTAATGCTTCAGACACATGTTAATACTACAGACACATGTTAACACTTCAGACACATGTTAACACTTCAGAAACATGTTAACACTTCAGACACATTAACACTTCAGACACATGTTAACTCCTCAGACACATGTCAACTCTATAGACACATGTTAACACTTCTGACACATGTTGACAATTCAGACACATGTTAACAATTTAGACACGTGTTAACACTATAGACACATGTTAACACTTCAGACACATGTTAACACTATAGACACATGTTAACACTTCAGACACATGTTAACACTTCAGACACATGTTAACTCTTCAGACACATTAACACTTCAGACACATGTTAACACTATAGACACATGTTAACACTTCAGACACATGTTAACACTATAGACACATGTTAACACTTCAGACACATGTTAACACTTCAGACACATGTTACCACTTCAGGCACTTGTTAACACGTCAGACACATGTTAAGTCTATAGACACATGTTAACTAGACACATGTTAACACTTCAGACACATTAACACTTCAGACACATGTTAACACTTCAGACACATGTTAACACTTCAGACACATGTTAACACTTCAGACACATGTTAACTCTTCAGACACATGTTAACACTGTAGACACATGTTAACAGTTCAGACACATGTTAAGACTATAGACACATGTTAACACTTCAGACACATGTTAACACTTCAGACACATTAACACTTCAGACACATGTTAACACTTCAGGCACATGTTAACACTTCAGACACATGTTAACACTTGAGACACATTTTAACACTTCAGACACATCTTAACACTTCAGACACATACTAACACCACAGACACATGTTAACACTTCAGACACATGTTTACACTTCAGACACATGTTTACACTTCAGACACATGTTAACACTTCAGACACATTAACACTTCAAACACATGTTAACTCTTCAGACACATGTTTACACTTCAGACACATGTTAACACTTCAGACACATGTTAACACTTCAGACACATGTTAACTCTTCAGACACCTTAACACTTCAGACACATGTTAACTCTTCAGACAGATTAACACTTCAGACACATGTTAACTCTTCAGACACATTAACACTTCAGACACATGTTAACACTTCAGACACATGTTAACTCTTCAGACACATTAACACTTCAGACACATGTTAACACTTCAGACACATGTCAACTCTATATACACATGTTAACACTGTAGACACATGTTAACAGATACATGTTAACAATTCAGACACATGTTAACAATTCAGACAAATGTTAATGCTTCAGACACAAGTTAACACTTCAGACACATGTTAACACTTCAGACACATGTTAACACTTCACAGACACATGTTAACACTTCAGACACATGTTAACACTTCAGACACATGTTCACAATTCAGACACATGTTAACACTTCAGACACATGTTAACACTTCCGACACATGTTAAAACCTCAGACACATGTTAACACTTCAGACACATGTTAACACTTCAGACACATGTTAACACTGTAGACACATGTTAACACTGTAGACACATGTTAACACTATAGACACATGTTAACACTTCAGACACATGTTAACACTTCAGACACATGTTAACACTGTAGACACATGTTAACACTGTAGACACATGTTAACACTTCAGACACATGTTAACACTGTAGACACTTGTTAACAATTCAGACACATGTTAACACTTCAGACACATGTTAACACTATAGACACATGTTAACACTTCAGACACATGTTAACACTTCAGACACATGTTAACACTTCAGAAACATGTTAACACTTCAGACACATTAACACTTCAGACACATGTTAACTCCTCAGACACATGTCAACTCTATAGACACATGTTAACACTTCTGACACATGTTGACAATTCAGACACGTTAACAATTCAGACACGTGTTAACACTATAGACACATGTTAACACTTCTGACACATGTTGACAATTCAGACACATGTTAACAATTTAGACACGTGTTAACACTATAGACACATGTTAACACTTCAGACACATGTTAACACTATAGACACATGTTAACACTTCAGACACATGTTAACACTTCAGACACATGTTAACTCTTCAGACACATTAACACTTCAGACACATGTTAACACTATAGACACATGTTAACACTTCAGACACATGTTAACACTATAGACACATGTTAACACTTCAGACACATGTTAACACTTCAGACACATGTTACCACTTCAGGCACTTGTTAACACGTCAGACACATGTTAAGTCTATAGACACATGTTAACTATATAGACACATGTTAACACTTCAGACACATTAACACTTCAGACACATGTTAACACTTCAGACACATGTTAACACTTCAGACACATGTTAACACTTCAGACACATGTTAACTCTTCAGACACATGTTAACACTGTAGACACTTGTTAACAATTCAGACACATGTTAACAGTTCAGACACATGTTAACACTATAGACACATGTTAACACTTCAGACACATGTTAACACTTCAGACACATGTTAACACTTCAGACACATGTTAACACTGTAGACACATGTTAACACTGTAGACACTTGTTAACAATTCAGACACATGTTAACACTTCAGACACATGTTAACACTATAGACACATGTTAACACTTCAGACACATGTTAACACTTCAGACACATGTTAACACTTCAGACACATGTTAACAATTCAGACAAATGTTAATGCTTCAGACACATGTTAATACTACAGACACATGTTAACACTTCAGACACATGTTAACACTTCAGAAACATGTTAACACTTCAGACACATTAACACTTCATGTTAACTCCTCAGACACATGTCAACTCTATAGACACATGTTAACACTTCAGACACATGTTAACACTTCAGACACATGTTAACTCTTCAGACACATTAACACTTCAGACACATGTTAACACTATAGACACATGTTAACACTTCAGACACATGTTAACACTATAGACACATGTTAACACTTCAGACACATGTTAACACTTCTGACACATGTTGACAATTCAGACACGTTAACAATTCAGACACGTGTTAACACTATAGACACATGTTAACACTTCTGACACATGTTGACAATTCAGACACATGTTAACAATTTAGACACGTGTTAACACTATAGACACATGTTAACACTTCAGACACATGTTAACACTATAGACACATGTTAACTCTTCAGACACATTAACACTTCAGACACATGTTAACACTATAGACACATGTTAACACTTCAGACACATGTTAACACTATAGACACATGTTAACACTTCAGACACATGTTAACACTTCAGACACATGTTAACAATTCAGACAAATGTTAATGCTTCAGACACATGTTAACACTACAGACACATGTCAACACTTCAGACACATGTTAACACTTCTGGCACATGTTGACAATTCAGATACATGTTAACAATTCAGACACGTGTTAACACTATAGACACATTAACACTTCAGACACATGTTAACACTTCAGACACATGGTAACACTGTAGACACTTGTTAACAATTCAGACACATGTTAACACTATAGACACATGTTAACACTTCAGACACATGTTAACACTGTAGACACATGTTAACACTGTAGACACTTGTTAACAATTCAGACACATGTTAACACTTCAGACACATGTTAACACTATAGACACATGTTAACACTTCAGACACATGTTAACACTTCAGACACATGTTAACACTGTAGACACATGTTAACACTGTAGACACTTGTTAACAATTCAGACACATGTTAACACTTCAGACACATGTTAACACTTCAGACACATGTTGACAATTCAGACACATGTTAACAATTCAGACACGTGTTAACACTATAGACACATGTTAACACTTCAGACACATGTTGCCACTTCAGGCACTTGTTAACACTTCAGACACATGTTAACACTTCAGACACATGTTAACAATTCAGACAAATGTTAATGCTTCAGACACATGTTAATACTACAGACACATGTTAACACTTCAGACACATGTTAACACTTCAGAAACATGTTAACACTTCAGACACATTAACACTTCAGACACATGTTAACTCCTCAGACACATGTCAACTCTATAGACACATGTTAACACTTCTGACACATGTTGACAATTCAGACACGTTAACAATTCAGACACGTGTTAACACTATAGACACATGTTAACACTTCTGACACATGTTGACAATTCAGACACATGTTAACAATTTAGACACGTGTTAACACTATAGACACATGTTAACACTTCAGACACATGTTAACACTATAGACACATGTTAACACTTCAGACACATGTTAACACTTCAGACACATGTTAACTCTTCAGACACATTAACACTTCAGACACATGTTAACACTATAGACACATGTTAACACTTCAGACACATGTTAACACTATAGACACATGTTAACACTTCAGACACATGTTAACACTTCAGACACATGTTACCACTTCAGGCACTTGTTAACACGTCAGACACATGTTAAGTCTATAGACACATGTTAACTATATAGACACATGTTAACACTTCAGACACATTAACACTTCAGACACATGTTAACACTTCAGACACATGTTAACACTTCAGACACATGTTAACACTTCAGACACATGTTAACTCTTCAGACACATGTTAACACTGTAGACACTTGTTAACAATTCAGACACATGTTAACAGTTCAGACACATGTTAACACTATAGACACATGTTAACACTTCAGACACATGTTAACACTTCAGACACATTAACACTTCAGACACATGTTAACACTTCAGGCACATGTTAACACTTCAGACACATGTTAACACTTGAGACACATTTTAACACTTCAGACACATCTTAACACTTCAGACACATACTAACACCACAGACACATGTTAACACTTCAGACACATGTTTACACTTCAGACACATGTTTACACTTCAGACACATGTTAACACTTCAGACACATTAACACTTCAAACACATGTTAACTCTTCAGACACATGTTTACACTTCAGACACATGTTAACACTTCAGACACATTAACACTTCAAACACATGTTAACTCTTCAGACACATGTTTACACTTCAGACACATGTTAACACTGTAGACACATGTTAACACTGTAGACACATGTTAACACTTCAGACACATGTTAACACTGTAGACACTTGTTAACAATTCAGACACATGTTAACACTTCAGACACATGTTAACACTATAGACACATGTTAACACTTCAGACACATGTTAACACTTCAGACACATGTTAACACTTCAGAAACATGTTAACACTTCAGACACATTAACACTTCAGACACATGTTAACTCCTCAGACACATGTCAACTCTATAGACACATGTTAACACTTCTGACACATGTTGACAATTCAGACACGTTAACAATTCACACGTGTTAACACTATAGACACATGTTAACACTTCTGACACATGTTGACAATTCAGACACATGTTAACAATTTAGACACGTGTTAACACTATAGACACATGTTAACACTTCAGACACATGTTAACACTATAGACACATGTTAACACTTCAGACACATGTTAACACTTCAGACACATGTTAACTCTTCAGACACATTAACACTTCAGACACATGTTAACACTATAGACACATGTTAACACTTCAGACACATGTTAACACTATAGACACATGTTAACACTTCAGACACATGTTAACACTTCAGACACATGTTACCACTTCAGGCACTTGTTAACAGACACATGTTAAGTCTATAGACACATGTTAACTATATAGACACATGTTAACACACATTAACACTTCAGACACATGTTAACACTTCAGACACATGTTAACACTTCAGACACATGTTAACACTTCAGACACATGTTAACACTTCAGACACATGTTAACACTGTCACTTGTTAACAATTCATGTTAACAGTTCAGACACATGTTAACACTATAGACACATGTTAACACTTCAGACACATGTTAACACTTCAGACACATGTTAACACTTCAGACACATGTTAACACTGTAGACACATGTTAACACTGTAGACACTTGTTAACAATTCAGACACATGTTAACACTTCAGACACATGTTAACACTATAGACACATGTTAACACTTCAGACACATGTTAACACTTCAGACACATGTTAACACTTCAGACACATGTTAACAATTCAGACAAATGTTAATGCTTCAGACACATGTTAATACTACAGACACATGTTAACACTTCAGACACATGTTAACACTTCAGAAACATGTTAACACTTCAGACACATTAACACTTCAGACACATGTTAACTCCTCAGACACATGTCAACTCTATAGACACATGTTAACACTTCAGACACATGTTAACACTTCAGACACATGTTAACTCTTCAGACACATTAACACTTCAGACACATGTTAACACTATAGACACATGTTAACACTTCAGACACATGTTAACACTATAGACACATGTTAACACTTCAGACACATGTTAACACTTCTGACACATGTTGACAATTCAGACACGTTAACAATTCAGACACGTGTTAACACTATAGACACATGTTAACACTTCTGACACATGTTGACAATTCAGACACATGTTAACAATTTAGACACGTGTTAACACTATAGACACATGTTAACACTTCAGACACATGTTAACACTATAGACACATGTTAACTCTTCAGACACATTAACACTTCAGACACATGTTAACACTATAGACACATGTTAACACTTCAGACACATGTTAACACTATAGACACATGTTAACACTTCAGACACATGTTAACACTTCAGACACATGTTAACAATTCAGACAAATGTTAATGCTTCAGACACATGTTAACACTACAGACACATGTCAACACTTCAGACACATGTTAACACTTCTGGCACATGTTGACAATTCAGATACATGTTAACAATTCAGACACGTGTTAACACTATAGACACATTAACACTTCAGACTCATGTTAACACTTCAGACACATGGTAACACTGTAGACACTTGTTAACAATTCAGACACATGTTAACACTATAGACACATGTTAACACTTCAGACACATGTTAACACTGTAGACACATGTTAACACTGTAGACACTTGTTAACAATTCAGACACATGTTAACACTTCAGACACATGTTAACACTATAGACACATGTTAACACTTCAGACACATGTTAACACTTCAGACACATGTTAACACTGTAGACACATGTTAACACTGTAGACACTTGTTAACAATTCAGACACATGTTAACACTTCAGACACATGTTAACACTTCAGACACATGTTGACAATTCAGACACATGTTAACAATTCAGACACGTGTTAACACTATAGACACATGTTAACACTTCAGACACATGTTGCCACTTCAGGCACTTGTTAACACTTCAGACACATGTTAACACTTCAGACACATGTTAACAATTCAGACAAATGTTAATGCTTCAGACACATGTTAATACTACAGACACATGTTAACACTTCAGACACATGTTAACACTTCAGAAACATGTTAACACTTCAGACACATTAACACTTCAGACACATGTTAACTCCTCAGACACATGTCAACTCTATAGACACATGTTAACACTTCTGACACATGTTGACAATTCAGACACGTTAACAATTCAGACACGTGTTAACACTATAGACACATGTTAACACTTCTGACACATGTTGACAATTCAGACACATGTTAACAATTTAGACACGTGTTAACACTATAGACACATGTTAACACTTCAGACACATGTTAACACTATAGACACATGTTAACACTTCAGACACATGTTAACACTTCAGACACATGTTAACTCTTCAGACACATTAACACTTCAGACACATGTTAACACTATAGACACATGTTAACACTTCAGACACATGTTAACACTATAGACACATGTTAACACTTCAGACACATGTTAACACTTCAGACACATGTTACCACTTCAGGCACTTGTTAACACGTCAGACACATGTTAAGTCTATAGACACATGTTAACTATATAGACACATGTTAACACTTCAGACACATTAACACTTCAGACACATGTTAACACTTCAGACACATGTTAACACTTCAGACACATGTTAACACTTCAGACACATGTTAACTCTTCAGACACATGTTAACACTGTAGACACTTGTTAACAATTCAGACACATGTTAACAGTTCAGACACATGTTAACACTATAGACACATGTTAACACTTCAGACACATGTTAACACTTCAGACACATTAACACTTCAGACACATGTTAACACTTCAGGCACATGTTAACACTTCAGACACATGTTAACACTTGAGACACATTTTAACACTTCAGACACATCTTAACACTTCAGACACATACTAACACCACAGACACATGTTAACACTTCAGACACATGTTTACACTTCAGACACATGTTTACACTTCAGACACATGTTAACACTTCAGACACATTAACACTTCAAACACATGTTAACTCTTCAGACACATGTTTACACTTCAGACACATGTTAACACTTCAGACACATGTTAACACTTCAGACACATGTTAACTCTTCAGACACCTTAACACTTCAGACACATGTTAACTCTTCAGACAGATTAACACTTCAGACACATGTTAACTCTTCAGACACATTAACACTTCAGACACATGTTAACACTTCAGACACATGTTAACTCTTCAGACACATTAACACTTCAGACACATGTTAACACTTCAGACACATGTCAACTCTATATACACATGTTAACACTGTAGACACATGTTGACAATTCAGATACATGTTAACAATTCAGACACATGTTAACAATTCAGACAAATGTTAATGCTTCAGACACATGTTAACACTTCAGACACATGTTAACACTTCAGACACATGTTAACACTTCACAGACACATGTTAACACTTCAGACACATGTTAACACTTCAGACACATGTTCACAATTCAGACACATGTTAACACTTCAGACACATGTTAACACTTCCGACACATGTTAAAACCTCAGACACATGTTAACACTTCAGACACATGTTAACACTTCAGACACATGTTAACACTGTAGACACATGTTAACACTGTAGACACATGTTAACACTTCAGACACATGTTAACACTGTAGACACTTGTTAACAATTCAGACACATGTTAACACTTCAGACACATGTTAACACTATAGACACATTTTAACACTTCAGACACATGTTAACACTTCAGACACATGTTAACACTTCAGAAACATGTTAACACTTCAGACACATTAACACTTCAGACACATGTTAACTCCTCAGACACATGTCAACTCTATAGACACATGTTAACACTTCTGACACATGTTGACACACTTCAGACACGTGTTAACACTATAGACACATGTTAACACTTCTGACACATGTTGACAATTCAGACACATGTTAACAATTTAGACACGTGTTAACACTATAGACACATGTTAACACTTCAGACACATGTTAACACTATAGACACATGTTAACACTTCAGACACATGTTAACTCTTCAGACACATTAACACTTCAGACACATGTTAACACTATAGACACATGTTAACACTTCAGACACATGTTAACACTATAGACACATGTTAACACTTCAGACACATGTTAACACTTCAGACACATGTTACCACTTCAGGCACTTGTTAACACTCAGACACATGTTAACTCTATAGACACATGTTAACTATTCAGACACATGTTAACACTTCAGACACATTAACACTTCAGACACATGTTAACACTTCAGACACATGTTAACACTTCAGACACATGTTAACACTTCAGACACATGTTAACTCTTCAGACACATGTTAACACTGTAGACACTTGTTAACAATTCAGACACATGTTAACAGTTCAGACACATGTTAACACTATAGACACATGTTAACACTTCAGACACATGTTAACACTTCAGACACATGTTAACACTATAGACACATGTTAACACTTCAGACACATGTTAACACTTCAGACACATGTTAACACTGTAGACACTTGTTAACAATTCAGACACATGTTAACACTTCAGACACATGTTAACACTATAGACACATGTTAACACTTCAGACACATGTTAACACTTCAGACACATGTTAACACTTCAGAAACATGTTAACACTTCAGACACATTAACACTTCAGACACATGTTAACTCCTCAGACACATGTCAACTCTATAGACACATGTTAACACTTCTGACACATGTTGACAATTCAGACACGTTAACAATTCAGACACGTGTTAACACTATAGACACATGTTAACACTTCTGACACATGTTGACAATTCAGACACATGTTAACAATTTAGACACGTGTTAACACTATCAGACACATGTTAACACTTCAGACACATGTTAACACTATAGACACATGTTAACACTTCAGACACATGTTAACACTTCAGACACATGTTAACTCTTCAGACACATTAACACTTCAGACACATGTTAACACTATAGACACATGTTAACACTTCAGACACATGTTAACACTATAGACACATGTTAACACTTCAGACACATGTTAACACTTCAGACACATGTTACACTTCAGGCACTTGTTAACACGTCAGACACATGTTAAGTCTATAGACACATGTTAACTATATAGACACATGTTAACACTTCAGACACATTAACACTTCAGACACATGTTAACACTTCAGACACATGTTAACACTTCAGACACATGTTAACACTTCAGACACATGTTAACTCTTCAGACACATGTTAACACTGTAGACACTTGTTAACAATTCAGACACATGTTAACAGTTCAGACACATGTTAACACTATAGACACATGTTAACACTTCAGACACATGTTAACACTTCAGACACATTAACACTTCAGACACATGTTAACACTTCAGGCACATGTTAACACTTCAGACACATGTTAACACTTGAGACACATTTTAACACTTCAGACACATCTTAACACTTCAGACACATACTAACACCACAGACACATGTTAACACTTCAGACACATGTTTACACTTCAGACACATGTTTACACTTCAGACACATGTTAACACTTCAGACACATTAACACTTCAAACAGATGTTAACTCTTCAGACACATGTTTACACTTCAGACACATGTTAACACTTCAGACACATGTTAACACTTCAGACACATGTTAACTCTTCAGACACCTTAACACTTCAGACACATGTTAACTCTTCAGACACATTAACACTTCAGACACATGTTAACACTTCAGACACATGTTAACTCTTCAGACACATTAACACTTCAGACACATGTTAACACTTCAGACACATGTCAACTCTATATACACATGTTAACACTGTAGACACATGTTGACAATTCAGATACATGTTAACAATTCAGACACATGTTAACAATTCAGACAAATGTTAATGCTTCAGACACATGTTAACACTTCAGACACATGTTAACACTTCAGACACATGTTAACACTTCACAGACACATGTTAACACTTCAGACACATGTTAACACTTCAGACACATGTTCACAATTCAGACACATGTTAACACTTCAGACACATGTTAACACTTCCGACACATGTTAAAACCTCAGACACATGTTAACACTTCAGACACATGTTAACACTTCAGACACATGTTAACACTGTAGACACATGTTAACACTGTAGACACATGTTAACACTATAGACACATGTTAACACTTCAGACACATGTTAACACTTCAGACACATGTTAACACTGTAGACACATGTTAACACTGTAGACACTTGTTAACACTTCAGACACATGTTAACACTTCAGACACATGTTAACACTGTAGACACTTGTTAACAATTCAGACACATGTTAACACTTCAGACACATGTTAACACTATAGACACATGTTAACACTTCAGACACATGTTAACACTTCAGACACATGTTAACACTTCAGACACATGTTAACAATTCAGACAAATGTTAATGCTTCAGACACATGTTAACACTACAGACACATGTTAACACTTCAGACACATGTTAACACTTCAGAAACATGTTAACACTTCAGACACATGTTAACACTATAGACACATGTTAACACTTCAGACACATGTTAACACTTCAGACACATGTTAACACTTCAGACACATGTTAACACTTCAGACACATGTTAACTCCTCAGACACATTAACACTTCTGACACATGTTAACACTATAGACACATGTTAACACTTCAGACACATGTTAACACTTCAGACACATGTTACCACTTCAGGCACTTGTTAACACGTCAGACACATGTTAACACTTCAGACACATGTTAACAATTCAGACACATGTTAACACTATAGACACATGTTAACACTTCAGACACATGTTAACACTTCAGACACATGTTAACACTGTAGACACTTGTTAACAATTCAGACACATGTTAACACTTCAGACACATGTTAACACTATAGACATATGTTAACACTTCAGACACATGTTAACACTTCAGACACATGTTAACACTTCAGACACATGTTAACACTTCAGACACATGTTAACAATTCAGACAAATGTTAATGCTTCAGACACATGTTAACACTACAGACACATGTCAACACTTCAGACACATGTTAACACTTCTGGCACATGTTGACAATTCAGATACATGTTAACAATTCAGACACGTGTTAACACTATAGACACATTAACACTTCAGACACATGTTAACACTTCAGACACATGTTAACACTTCAGACACATGGTAACACTGTAGACACTTGTTAACAATTCAGACACATGTTAACACTATAGACACATGTTAACACTTCAGACACATGTTAACACTGTAGACACATGTTAACACTGGAGACACTTGTTAACAATTCAGACACATGTTAACACTTCAGACACATGTTAACACTATAGACACATGTTAACACTTCAGACACGTGTTAACACTATAGACACATGTTAACACTTCAGACACATGTTGCCACTTCAGGCACTTGTTAACACTTCAGACACATGTTAAGTCTATAGACACATGTTAACTATAGACACATGTTAACACTTCAGACACATTAACACTTCAGACACATGTTAACACTTCAGACACATGTTAACACTGTAGACACTTGTTAACAATTCAGACACATGTTAACACTTCAGACACATGTTAACACTTCAGACACATGTTGACAATTCAGACACATGTTAACAATTCAGACACGTGTTAACACTATAGACACATGTTAACACTTCAGACACATGTTGCCACTTCAGGCACTTGTTAACACTTCAGACACATGTTAAGTCTATAGACACATGTTAACTATAGACACATGTTAACACTTCAGACACATTAACACTTCAGACACATGTTAACACTTCAGACACATGTTAACACTGTAGACACTTGTTAACAATTCAGACACATGTTAACACTTCAGACACATGTTAACACTTCAGACACATGTTAACACTGTAGACACATGTTAACACTGTAGACATTTGTTAACAATTCAGACACATGTTAACACTTCAGACACATGTTAACACTATAGACACATGTTAACACTTCAGACACATGTTAACACTTCAGACACATGTTAACACTTCAGACACATGTTAACAATTCAGACAAATGTTAATGCTTCAGACACATGTTAATACTACAGACACATGTTAACACTTCAGACACATGTTAACACTTCAGAAACATGTTAACACTTCAGACACATTAACACTTCAGACACATGTTAACTCCTCAGACACATGTCAACTCTATAGACACATGTTAACACTTCTGACACATGTTGACAATTCAGACACGTTAACAATTCAGACACGTGTTAACACTATAGACACATGTCAACACTTCAGACACATGTTAACACTATAGACACATGTTAACACTTCAGACACATGTTAACACTTCAGACACATGTTAACACTTCAGACACATGTTAACAATATAGACAAATGTTAACACTTCAGACACATGTTAACACTGTTAACAGACACATGTTAACACTTCAGACACATGTTAACACTTGTTAACAGAGACACATGTTAACACTGTTAACTAGACACATGTTAACACTTCAGACACATGTAACACTTCAGACACATGTTAACAATTCAGACAAATGTTAACACTTCAGACACATGTTAACACTTCAGACACATGTTAACACTCAGACACATTAACACTTCAGACACATGTTAACACTTCACAGACACATGTTAACACTTCAGACACATGTTAACACTTCAGACACATGTTAACACTTCAGACACATGTTAACACTTCAGACACATGTTAACACTTCAGACACATGTTAACAACCTCAGACACATGTTAACACTTCAGACACATGTTAACACTTCAGACACGTGTTAATGCTTCAGACACATGTTAACACTGTAGACACTTGTTAACACTTCAGACACATGTTAACACTTCAGACACATGCTAACACTGTAGACACATGTTAACACTGTAGACACTTGTTAACACTTCAGACACATGTTAACACTTCAGACACATGTTAACACTTCAGACACATGTTAACAATTCAGACAAATGTTAATGCTTCAGACACATGTTAACACTAGACACATGTTAACACTTCAGACACATGTTAACACTTCAGACACATGTTAACACTTCAGACACATGTTAACACTTCAGACACATGTTAACACTATAGACACATGTTAACACTTCAGACACATGTTAACACTTCAGACACATGTTAACACTTCAGACACATGGTAACACTGTAACACTTGTTAACACTTCAGACACATGTTAACACTATAGACACATGTTAACACTTCAGACACATGTTAACACTGTAGACACATGTTAACACTGTTAAGAGACACATGTTAACACTTCAGACACATGTTAACACTTCAGACACATGTTAACACTATAGACACATGTTAACACTTCAGACACGTGTTAACACTTAGACACATGTTAACACTTCAGACACATGTTGCCACTTCAGACACATGTTAACACTTCAGACACTTGTTAACACTTCAGACACATGTTAAGTCTATAGACACATGTTAACTACTAGACACATGTTAACACTTCAGACACATTAACACTTCAGACACATGTTAACACTTCAGACACATGTTAACACTGTTAGACACATTGTTAACACTTCAGACACATGTTAACACTTCAGACACATGTTAACACTTCAGACACATGTTAACAATTCAGACACATGTTAACACTTCAGACACATGTTAACACTTGCTAGACACATGTTAACACTTCAGACACATGTTAACACTTCAGACACATGTTAACACTTCAGACACATGTTAACACTATAGACACATGTTAACTATTCAGACACATGTTAACACTTCAGACACATGTTAACACTTCAGACACATGTTAACACTTCAGACACATGTTAACACTGTAGACACTTGTTAACAATTCAGACACATGTTAACACTTCAGACACATGTTAACACTTCAGACACATGTTAACACTTCAGACACATGTTAACACTGTAGACACATGTTAACAATTCAGACACATGTTAACACTTCAGACACATGTTAACACTATAGACACATGTTAACACTTCAGACACATGTTAACACTTCAGACACATGTTAACACTTCAGACACATGTTAACAATTCAGACAAATGTTAACACTTCAGACACATGTTAACACTACAGACACATGTTAACACTTCAGACACATGTTAACACTTCAGAAACATGTTAACACTTCAGACACATGTAACACTTCAGACACATGTTAACACTTCAGACACATGTCAACTCTATAGACACATGTTAACACTTCAGACACATGTTAACACACATGTTAACAATTCAGACACATGTTAACACTATTCAGACACATGTTAACACTTCAGACACATATAGACACATGTTAACACTTCAGACACATGTTAACACTTCAGACACATGTTAACTCTTCAGACACATTTAACACTTCAGACACATGTTAACACTATAGACACATGTTAACACTTCAGACACATGTTAACACTATAGACACATGTTAACACTTCAGACACATGTTAACACTTCAGACACATGTTACCACTAGACACATGTTAACACTCAGACACATGTTAAGTCTATAGACACATGTTAACTATATAGACACATGTTAACACTTCAGACACATTAACACTTCAGACACATGTTAACAATTCAGACACATGTTAACACTTCAGACACATGTTAACACTGTTAACTAGACACATGTTAACACTTCAGACACATGTTAACACTTCAGACACATGTTAACACTTCAGACACATGTTAACACTTCAGACACATGTTAACACTTCAGACACATGTTAACACTTCAGACACATGTTAACACTTCAGACACATGTTAACACTTCAGACACACACAACACCTCAGACACATGTTAACACTTCAGACACTGTTTACACTTCAGACACATGTTAACACTTCAGACACATGTTAACACTTCAGACACATGTTAACACTTAGACACATGTTAACACTTCAGACACATGTTAACACTTAGACACATGTTAACACTTCAGACACATGTTAACACTTCAGACACATGTTAACACTTCAGACACATGACACATTAACACTTCAGACACATGTTAACACTGTCAGACACATGTTAACACTTCAGACACATGTTAACACTGACACATAACACTTCAGACACATGTTAACAATTCAGACACATGTTAACACTTCAGACACATGTTAACACTTCAGACACATGTTAACAATTCAGACACATGTTAACACTTCAGACACATGTTAACACTACAGACACATGTTAACACTTCAGACACATGTTAACACTTCAGAAACATGTTAACTCCTCAGACACATTAACACTTCTGACACATGTTAACACTTCAGACACATGTCAACTCTATAGACACATGTTAACACTTCAGACACATGTTAACACTATAGACACATGTTAACACTTCAGACACATGTTAACACTTCAGACACATGTTAACACTTCAGACACATGTTAACACTTCAGACACATGTTAACACTATAGACACATGTTAACACTTCAGACACATGTTAACACTTCAGACACATGTTAACACTTCAGACACATGTTAACTACTTCAGACACATGTTAACTAGACACATAACAGACACATGTTAACACTTCAGACACATGTTAACACTTCAGACACATGTTAACACTTCAGACACATGTTAACACTTCAGACACATGTTAACACTACACTTCAGACACATGTTAACACTTCAGACACATGTTAACACTTCAGACACATGTTAACACTTCAGACACATGTTAACACTTCAGACACATGTTAACACTTCAGACACATGTTAACACTTCAGACACATGTTAACACTTCAGACACATTAACACTTCAGACACATGTTAACACTTCAGACACATGTTACATGTTAACACTATAGACATGTTACATGTTAACACTTCAGACACATGTTAACACTTCAGACACATGTTAACACTTCAGACACATGTTAACACTTCAGACACATGTTAACACTTCAGACACATGTTAACACTTCAGACACATGTTAACACTTCAGACACATGTTAACACTACAGACACATGTTAACACTTCAGACACATGTTAAAACTTCAGACACATGTTAACACTTCAGACACATGTTAACACTGTAGACACATGTTAACACTTCAGACACATGTTAACACTTCAGACACATGTTAACACTTTAGACACATGTTAACACTTCAGACACATGTTAACACTGTAGACACATGTTAACACTTCAGACACATGTTAACACTATAGACACATGTTAACACTTCAGACACATGTTAACACTTCAGACACATGTTAACACTTCAGACACATGTTAACACTTCAGACACATGTTAACACTTCAGACACATGTTAACACTTAGACACATTGTTAACAATTCAGACACATGTTAACACTTCAGACACATGTTAACACTATAGACACATGTTAACACTTCAGACACATGTTAACACTTCAGACACATGTTAACACTTCAGACACATGTTAACAATTCAGACAAATGTTAATGCTTCAGACACATGTTAACACTACAGACACATGTTAACACTTCAGACACATGTTAACACTTCAGAAACATGTTAACTCCTCAGACACATTAACACTTCTGACACATGTTAACACTTCAGACACATGTCAACTCTATAGACACATGTTAACACTTCAGACACATGTTAACACTATAGACACATGTTAACACTTCAGACACATGTTAACACACATTTAACAGACACATGTTAACTCTTCAGACACATGTAACACTTCAGACACATGTTAACACTTCAGACACATGTTAACACTTCAGACACATGTTAACACTATAGACACATGTTAACACTTCAGACACATGTTAACACTTCAGACACATGTTAACACTTCAGACACACACTTCAGACACATGTTAAGTCTATAGACACATGTTAACTATATAGACACATGTTAACACTTCAGACACATTAACACTTCAGACACATGTTAACACTTCAGACACATGTTAACACTTCAGACACATGTTAACACTTCAGACACATGTTAACTCTTCAGACACATGTTAACACTGTAGACACATTTAACACTTAGACACATTCAGACACATGTTAACACTTCAGACACATGTTAACACTATAGACACATGTTAACACTTCAGACACATGTTAACACTTCAGACACATGTTAACACTTCAGACACATGTTAACACTTCAGACACATGTTAACACTTCAGACACATGTTAACACTTGAGACACATTTTAACACTTCAGACACATCTAACACTTCAGACACATACTAACACATGTTAACACAGACACATGTTAACACTTCAGACACATGTTTAACACTTCAGACACATGTTACACTTCAGACACATGTTAACACTTCAGACACATGTTTAACACTTCAAACACATGTTAACACTTCAGACACATGTTTACACTTCAGACACATGTTAACACTTCAGACACATGTTAACACTTCAGACACATGTTAACTCTTCAGACACCTTTAACACTTCAGACACATGTTAACACTTCAGACAGATTAACACTTCAGACACATGTTAACTCTTCAGACACATTAACACTTCAGACACATGTTAACACTTCAGACACATGTTAACACTTCAGACACATTAACACTTCAGACACATGTTAACACTTCAGACACATGTCAACTCTATATACACATGTTAACACTTCAGACACATGTTGACACTTCAGATACATGTTAACAATTCAGACACATGTTAACACTTCAGACAAATGTTAATGCTTCAGACACATGTTAACACTTCAGACACATGTTAACACTTCAGACACATGTTAACACTTCACAGACACATGTTAACACTTCAGACACATGTTAACACTTCAGACACATGTTAACACTTCAGACACATGTTAACACTTCAGACACATGTTAACACTTCAGACACATGTTAACACTGTAGACACATGTCAACACTTCAGACACATGTTAACACTTCAGACACTTGTTAACACTTTAACAGACACATGTTAACACTGTTAGACACATGTTAACACTTCGACACATGTTAACACTTCAGACACATGTTAACACTTCAGACACATGTTAACACTTCAGACACATGTTAACACTTCAGACACATGTTAACACTATAGACACATGTTAACACTTCAGACACATGTTAACACTTCAGACACATGTTAACACTTCAGACACATGTTAACAATTCAGACAAATGTTAATGCTTCAGACACATGTTAACACATGTTAACACTTCAGACACATGTTAACACTTCAGACACATGTTAACACTTCAGACAACATGTTAACTCACTCAGACACATGTAACACTAGACACATGTTAACACTTCAGACACATGTTAAACTTCAGACACATGTTAACACTTCAGACACATGTTAACACTTAGACACATGTTAACACTTCAGACACATGTTAACACTTCAGACACATGTTAACACTTCAGACACATGTTAACACTTCAGACACATGTTAACACTTCAGACACATGACACATGTTAACATATAACACTTCAGACACATGTTAACACTATAGACACATGTTAACACTTCAGACACATGTTAACACTTCAGACACATGTTACCACTTCAGGCACACATTGTTAACACTTCAGACACATGTTAACACTATAGACACATGTTAACAATTCAGACAAAATGTTAGACATACACATGTTAACACTAGACACATGTTAACACTTCAGACACATGTTAACACTTCAGACACATGTTAACACTTCAGACACATGTTAACACTTCAGACACATGTTAACACTTCAGACACATGTTAACACTAGACACATGTTAACAGACACATGTTAACACTTCAGACACATGTTAACACTTCAGACACATGTTAACACTTCAGACACATGTTAACACTATAGACACATGTTAACACTTCAGACACATGTTAACACTTCAGACACATGTTAACACTTCAGACACATGTTAACACTTCAGACACATGTTAACACTTCAGACACATGTTAACACTTCAGACACATGTTAACACTTCAGACACATGTTAACACTGTCAGACACATGTTAACACTTCAGACACATTGTTAACACTTCAGACACATGTTAACACTGTTAATGCTTCAGACACAGAACACATGTTAACACTTCAGACACATGTTAACACATTAACACTTCAGACACATTTAACACATGTTAACAGACACATGTTAACACTTCAGACACATGTTAACACTTCAGACACATGTTAACACTTCAGACACATGTTAACACTTCAGACACATGTTAACACTTCAGACACATGTTAACACTAGACACATGTTAACTTTCAGACACATGTTAACACTTCAGACACATGCTAACACTGTAGACACATGTTAACACTTCAGACACATGTTAACACTTCAGACACATGTTAACACTTCAGACACATGCTAACACTGTAGACACATGTTAACACTGTAGACACTTGTTAACACTTCAGACACATGTTAACACTTCAGACACGTGTTAATGCTTCAGACACATGTTAACACTGTAGACACATGTTAACACTTCAGACACATGTTAACACTTCAGACACATGCTAACACTGTAGACACATGTTAACACTTCAGACACATGTTAACACTTCAGACACATGTTAACACTTCAGACACATGCTAACACTGTAGACACATGTTAACACTGTTAGACAGACACTTGTTAACACTGTGTTAACACTGTTAATGCTTCAGACACATGTTAACACTATAGACACATGTTTACACTGTAGACACATGTTAACACTTCAGACACATGCTAACACTGTAGACACATGTTAACACTGTAGACACATGCTAACACTGTAGACACATGTTAACACTGTAGACACTTGTTAACACTTCAGACACATGTTAAAACCTCAGACACATGTTAACAATTCAGACACATGTTAACACTATAGACACATGTTAACAATTCAGACATGTTAATACTATATGTGCAACTCCATAAGGAATGTTGTCATTGGGTAACCTGGAGTCCTTATTAACACTGGTCCTTATAGAGACCAGCTTCATTCTGTTCCTCTAGTTCCTGACCATTCACACAATCCCGCTCTGGAAAAGGTGAAGAGCCCACTGCAAAATGATCAGCTTCTCTGGTTTTACTATTTATAGGTATGTGTTTGGGTAAAATTATAATTTTTGTTTTTTTCTATAATCTACTGGCAACATTTCTACTAAATTCCAAATAAAAATATTGTAATTTAGAGCATTTATTTGCAGAAAATGACAACTGGTCAAAGTAACAAAAAAAGATGCAGTGTTGTCAGACCTCGAATAATGCAAAGAAAATAAGTTCACATTAATTTTTAAACACAGTACAAATGTTTTAACTTAGGAAGAGTTCAGGAATCAATATTTGGTGGAATAACCCTGATTTTCAATCCCATCTTTCATGCGTCTTGGCATGTTCTGCACCAGTCTTTCACATTGATGTTGGGTGACTTTATGCCACTCCTGGCACAAAAATTCAAGCAGCTCAGCTTTGTTTGATGGCTTGTGACCATCCATCTTCCTCTTGATGTCATCGACGCAGGGAAGTCAGGCGCAGGAGAATCGAACTTGGTATAATGGAGTAGTTTAATAACTTAAAAACACAGCTCCAAAACCATGATACATAATCAAAACAAAGTGGGTACGAGGACCCGTCACGCACCAATACAAACAACACGAGCATGAACAACAAACAATCTCTGATAAGGACATGAGGGGAAACAGAGGGTAAATACACAACAGGTAATGCTGGGATTGGAACCAGGTGTGTAGGGAGACAAGACAAAACCAATGGAAAATGAAAAATGGATCAATGAGGGCTAGAAGACCAGTGAAGTCGACCGCCGAGCACCGCCCGAACAAGGAGAGGCCTCGACTTCGGCAGAAGACACTTGATCACATTCCAGAGGTTTTCAATGGGGTTCAGGTCTGGAGATAGGGCTGGCCATGACAGGGTCTTTATCTGGTGGTTTTCAATGGGGTTCAGGTCTCGAGATAGGGCTGGCCATGACAGGGTCTTTATCTGGTGGTTTTCAATGGGGTTCAGGTCTCGAGATAGGGCTGGCCATGACAGGGTCTTTATCTGGTGGTTTTCAATGGGGTTCAGGTCTCGAGATAGGGCTGGCCATGACAGGGTCTTGACCTGGCTGTGTGGCATGGAACGTTGTCCTGTGGAAAAACCAATCCTCAGAGTTGGGGAACATTGTCAGAGCAGAAGGAAGCAAGTTTTCTTCCAGGACAACCTTGTACGTGGCTTGATTCATGTGTCTTTCACAAAGACAAATCTGTCAGATTCCAGCCTTGCTGAAGCACCCCGAGATCATCACCGATCATCCACAGTGGGTGGGAGACATGGAGAGGCCTACAAGCCACAATCCACCACTGTGACATTTGGTGGAGGGTCGATGATGATCTGGAATGTGATCAAGAGGAAGATGGATGGTCACAAGCCATCAAACAAAAATGGATTTCTGAACTCTTCCTATGTTAAAACATTAGTATTGTGTTGTTTAAAAAATGAATATGAACTTATTTTCTTTCCATTATATGAGGTCTGACAACACTGCATCTTTTTTGTTCTTTTGACCAGTTGTCATTTTCTGCAAATGAATGCTCTAAATTACAACATTTTTATTAGGAATTTAGGAGAAATGTTGCCAGTAGATTATAGAATAAAACAACAATGTTCATTTTACCCAAACACATACCTATAAATAGTAAAACCAGAAAAACTGATCATTTTGCAGTGGTCTCTTCATTTTTTACAGAGCTGTATGTATACCTGAGAATGTTTCAAATGAAGGTGTTTAAGTGTGCGTGTGTTTGCAAGGATCTGCATCTGTATGCGAACAAGACGGTGTGTGCGTGCCTTCCTGAGACGCTGTTGAATATAGCCTGTGGCCTGAGGGTGTGAGACCAGACGTGCTGAAGGCCCGGGACGGGGGGACGGAACGGACGTCTCCTCTCCCAGAGTGTTTCCCCACACCCTGGGAGGTTAGGATTATTTTATTTTTATTTTGAGTGTTTAATGTATTAAAAGGGCCGAGGTAATGAATTATAATCTTTAATGCAGTGACCGATCGATACCACAAGAGAATAAATCAGCTTTTACTGAGAGCGTCAAACCCTTTAATACACTAGGAGAGAGAGAGGGAGTAGAGGGAAAGATGGTGGGAGAGGAGAGAGAGAGGGAGTAGAGGGAAAGAGGGTGGGAGAGGAGAGAGGGAGTAGAGGGAAAGAGGTTGGGAGAGGAGATATGGAGTAGAGGGAAAGAGGTTGGGAGAGGAGATATGGAGTAGAGGGAAAGAGGGTGGGAGAGGAGAGAGAGGGAGTAGAGAGAAAGAGGGTGGGAGAGGAGAGAGAGAGGGAGTAGAGGGAAAGAGGGTGGGAGAGGAGAGAGGGAGTAGAGGGAAAGAGGGTGGGAGAGGAGAGAGGGAGTAGAGGGAAAGAGGGTGGGAGAGGAGAGAGAGGGGGGAGTAGAGGGAAAGAGGTTGGGAGAGGAGAGAGAGGGAGTAGAGGGAAAGAGGGTGGGAGAGGAGAGAGAGGGGGAGTAGAAGGAAAGAGGGTGGGAGAGGAGAGAGAGAGGGAGTAGAGGGAAAGAGGGTGGGAGAGGAGAGAGAGGGAGTAGAGGGAAAGAGGGTGGGAGAGGAGAGAGAGAGAGGAGTAGAGGGAAGAGGGTGGGAGAGGGAGAGAGAGAGGGAGTAGAGGGAAAGAGGGTGGGAGAGGAGAGAGGGAGGGAGTAGAGGGAAAGAGGGTGGGGAGAGGAGAGAGAGAGGGAGTAGAGGGAAATGAGGGTGGGAGAGGAGGAGGGATGGATGGATGGAGTAGAGGGAAAGAGGGTGGGAGAGAGAGAGGGAGAGGGAGTAGAGGGAAAGAGGGTGGGAGAAGAGAGAGGGAGGGAGTAGAGGGAAAGAGGGTGGGAGAGGAGATAGGGAGGGTGTAGAGAAAAGAGGGTGGGAAAGAGGGAGTAGAGTGAAATAGGGTGGGAGAGGAGATAGGGATGGAGTAGAGGGAAAGAGGGTGGGAGAGGAGAGAGAGAGGGAGTAGAGGGAAAAGAGGGTGGGAGAGGAGAGAGGGATGGAGTAGAGGGAAAGAGGGTGGGGAGAGGAGAGAGAGAGGGAGTAGAGGGAAAATAGGGTGGGAGAGGAGAGAGGGATGGAGTAGAGGGAAAGAAGGTGGGGAGAGAGAGAGGGAGTAGAGGGAAATGACGGTGGGAGAGGAGAGAGGGATGGAGTAGAGGGAAAGAGGGCGGGGAGAGAGAGAGAGAGGGAGTAGAGGGAAAGAGGGTGGGAGAGGAGAGAGAGAGGAGTAGAGGGAAAGAGGGTGGGAGAGGAGAGAGGGAGTAGAGGGAAAGAGGGTGGGAGAGGAGAGAGAGAGAGGGAGTAGAGGGAAAGAGGGTGGGAGAGAGAGAGGGAGTAGAGGGAAAGAGGGTGGGAGAAGAGAGAGGGATGGAGTAGAGGGAAAGAGGGGGAGAGAGAGAGGAGTAGAGGGAAAGAGGGTGGGAGAGGAGATATGGAGTAGAGGGAAAGAGTGTGGGAGAGAGAGAGAGAGAGGGAGTAGAGAGAAAGAGGGTGGGAGAGGAGAGAGAGAGGGAGTAGAGGGAAAGAGGTGGGAGAGAGAGAGGGAGTAGAGGGAAAGAGGGTGGGAGAGGAGATATGGAGTAGAGGGAAAGAGGGTGGGAGAGGCGAGAGAGAGGGAGTAGAGAGAAAGAGGGTGGGAGAGGAGAGAGAGAGGGAGTAGAGGGAAAGAGGGTGGGAGAGGAGAGAGGGAGTAGAGGGAAAGAGGGTGGGAGAGGAGAGAGGGAGTAGAGGGAAAAGAGGGTGGGAGAGGAGAGAGGAGGGAGAGAGGGAAAAGAGGTTGGGAGAGGAGAGAGAGAGGGAGTAGAGGGAAGAGGGGTGGGAGAGGAGAGAGAGGGGGAGAAGGAAAGAGGGTGGGAGAGGAGAGAGAGAGGGAGTAGAGGGAAAGAGGGTGGGAGAGGAGAGAGAGAGGGAGTAGAGGGAAAGAGGGTGGGAGAGGAGAGAGAGAGGAGTAGAGGGAAAGAGGGTGGGAGAGGAGAGAGAGAGGGAGTAGAGGGAAAGAGGGTGGGAGAGGAGAGAGGGAGGGAGTAGAGGGAAAGAGGGTGGGGAGAGGAGAGAGAGAGGGGAGTAGAGGGAAATGAGGGTGGGAGAGGAGAGAGGGATGGATGGATGGAGTAGAGGGAAAGAGGGTGGGAGAGAGAGAGGGAGAGGGAGTAGAGGGAAAGAGGGTGGGAGAAGAGAGAGGGAGGGAGTAGAGGGAAAGAGGGTGGGAGAGGAGATAGGGAGGGTGTAGAGGGAAAGAGGGTGGGAAAGAGGGAGTAGAGTGAAATAGGGTGGGAGAGGAGATAGGGATGGAGTAGAGGGAAAGAGGGTGGGAGAGGAGAGAGAGAGGGAGTAGAGGGAAAAGAGGGTGGGAGAGGAGAGAGGATGGAGTAGAGGGAAAGAGGGTGGGGAGAGGAGAGAGAGAGGGAGAGATTAGAGGGAAAATAGGGTGGGAGAGGAGAGAGGGATGGAGTGAGGGAAAGAAGGTGGGGAGAGGAGAGGCAGTAGAGGGAAATGAGCGGTGGGAGAGGAGAGAGGATGGGAGCTAGAGGGAAAGAGGGCGGGGAGAGAAGAGGAGGGGAGTAGAGGGAAAGAGGGTGGGAGAGAGAGAGAGGGAGTGGAGGGAAAAGGGTGGGAGAGGAGAGAGGGAGACAAAAGAGGGTTTCTCTCCGAGGCTAGAGAGGAGTAGAGGGAAGAGGGTGGGAGAGAGAGAGGGAGTAGAGGGAAAGAGGGTGGGAGAAGGAAATGGAGTAGAGGGAAAGAGTGGGGAGAGAGAGGGATTTGGGAAAGAGGGTGGGAGAGGAGATCTCCGCCCCAGGGAAAGAGTGGGAGAGGAGAGAGAGAGGGAGTGAAAGAAAGAGGGTGGGAGAGGAGAAGAGAGGGAGTCTCCGAGGGAAAAGGGTGGGAGGAGAGAGGGAGTAGAGGAAATAGGGTGGGAGAGGAGAAATGGAGTTGAGGGAAAGAGGGTGGGAGAGGCGAGAGAGAGGGAGTAGAGAGAAAGAGGGTGGGAGAGGAGAAGAGAGGGGAGTAGAGGGAAAGAGGGTGGGTGAGGAGAGAGGGAGAGAGGGAAAGAGGGTGAGAGAGGAGAGAGCAGACTGAATGAAAGAGGGTGGGAGAGGAGAGGGAGAGAGGAAAGAGGGTGGGAGGAGAGAGGGAGGGAGTAGAGGGAAAGAGGGTGGGAGAGGAGAGAGGGAGGGAGTAGAGGGAAAGAGGGTGGGAGAGGAGAGAGGGAGAGAGGGAAAGAGGGTGGGAGAGTTTTGAGAGGAGCAAGGTTAAGAGGGTCAGATGAGAGAGAGAAGAGAGGGAAAGAGGGTGGGAGAGGAGAGAGGGAGGGAGTTGTGGGAAAGAGGGTCCTCTCAGGAGAGAGGGAGGGAGTCGGGGAAAGAGGGTGGGAGAGGAGAGAGGGAGGGAGGAGGGAAAGAGGGTGGGAGAGGAGAGAGGGAGTAGAGGGAAAGAGAGTGGGAGAGGTGAGAGAGAGGGAGTAGAGGGAAAGAGGGTGGGAGAGGAGAGAGGGAGAGATTAGAGGGAAAGAGGGTGGGAGAGGAGAGAGAGCTGAAGGAGGGCAGGGCCGGGTCCAGGCATAAGTGACATAAGCGGTCACTTAGGACCCCCGTCCGCTAGGGCCCCCTGAGCAATTTTCGGGGGAAAAAATAGCAGTTTTCTCTCCACCCCATGGAAAAATGGGTAGAATTGCATGAAATTTGTTAACAAATAGCAGTTTTCTCTCCGCCCCATGGCTAAATGGGTAGAATTGCATGAAATTTGTTAACAAATAGCAGTTTTCTCCGCCCCATCTCATGGCTAAATGGGTAGAATTGCATGAAATTTGTTAACAAATAGCAGTTTTCTCTCCGCCCCATGGCTAATGGGTAGAATTGCATGAAATTTGTTAACAAATAGCAGTTTTCTCTCCGCCCCATGGCTAAATGGGTAGAATTGCAGGAAATAAACTTCTAAACGCAAAATGATTTGCCACGAGATGGCCCTGTAACTAACCAAATCTTGCTTAGGGCCCCCAAAAGGCTAGAGCCAGCCCTGAGGCAGGGAGAGAGAGACTGAGAGAGAGGGGCAGACTGAATGAAGGAGGGAAAGGAAGAAGAGAGAAATAGGGAGGGAGAAGTGGTACAGAAGGAGGGGTGAGGATAGTTACCTTAGGGGTAGGCTCATTGACTAAAAGCCCCCTGAAGCTCGAAGATTGTGACAGTTTTGTGAGGAAGCAACGTTACAGGGTCAGATGCTTGAGTTAAGACAAACACTTATTTTCTCTCTCCTGCTGTCCGTCTGATATCCCCAAGGCCCTGTTTTTACCTCTCAGCAAATCCTCTTCTCCAGTCTCACAGGTAGCTAGCACCCCAGGGCTAGACTTTAATTAATTAGACAAAACCTGTATTTATTCTTCTCAGTCTCTCCTCTTCTCTCTCCTACAGGTCTAGCACCTCCACCATGAATATCTGATATCCCCAAGGCCCTGTAACTATACCACCTCTTCTCCAGTCCTACAGGTAGCTAGCACCTCCACCATGAATATCTGATATCCCCAAGGCCCTGTAACTACAGTACCACCTCTTCTCCAGTCCTACAGGTAGCTAGCACCTCCACCATGAATATCTGATATCCCCAAGGCCCTGTAACTACAGTACCACCTCTTCTCCAGTCCTACAGGTAGCTAGCACCTCCACCATGAATATCTGATATCCCAAGGCCCTGTAACTACAGTACCACCTCTTCTCCAGTCCTACAGGTAGCTAGCACCTCCACCATGAATATCTGATATCCCCAAGGCCCTGTAACTACAGTACCACCTCTTCTCCAGTCCTACAGGTAGCTAGCACCTCCACCATGAATATCTGATATCCCCAAGGCCCTGTAACTACAGTACCACCTCTTCTCCAGTCCTACAGGTAGCTAGCACCTCCACCATGAATATCTGATATCCCCAAGGCCCTGTAACTACAGTACCACCTCTTCTCCAGTCCCTACAGGTAGCTAGCACCTCCACCATGAATATCTGATATCCCCAAGGCCCTGTAACTACAGTACCACCTCTTCTCCAGTCCTACAGGTAGCTAGCACCTCCACCATGAATATCTGATATCCCCAAGGCCCTGTAACTACAGTACCACCTCTTCTCCAGTCCTACAGGTAGCTAGCACCTCCACCATGAATATCTGATATCCCCAAGGCCCTGTAACTACAGTACCACCTCTTCTCCAGTCCTACAGGTAGCTAGCACCTCCACCATGAATATCTGATATCCCCAAGGCCCTGTAACTACAGTACCACCTCTTCTCCAGTCCTACAGGTAGCTAGCACCTCCACCATGAATATCTGATATCCCCAAGGCCCTGTAACTACAGTACCACCTCTTCTCCAGTCCTACAGGTAGCTAGCACCTCCACCATGAATATCTGATATCTCCAAGGCCCTGTAACTACAGTACCACCTCTTCTCCAGTCCTACAGGTAGCTAGCACCTCCACCATGAATATCTGATATCCCCAAGGCCCTGTAACTACAGTACCACCTCTTCTCCAGTCCTACAGGTAGCTAGCACCTCCACCATGAATATCTGATATCCCCAAGGCCCTGTAACTACAGTACCACCTCTTCTCCAGTCCTACAGGTAGCTAGCACCTCCACCATGAATATCTGATATCCCCAAGGCCCTGTAACTACAGTACCACCTCTTCTCCAGTCCTACAGGTAGCTAGCACCTCCACCATGAATATCTGATATCCCCAAGGCCCTGTAACTACAGTACCACCTCTTCTCCAGTCCTACAGGTAGCTAGCACCTCCACCATGAATATCTGATATCCCCAATGCCCTGTAACTACAGTACCACCTCTTCTCCAGTCCTACAGGTAGCTAGCACCTCCACCATGAATATCTGATATCCCCAAGGCCCTGTAACTACAGTACCACCTCTTCTCCAGTCCTACAGGTAGCTAGCACCTCCACCATGAATATCTGATATCCCCAAGGCCCTGTAACTACAGTACCACCTCTTCTCCAGTCCTACAGGTAGCTAGCACCTCCACCATGAATATCTGATATCCCCAAGGCCCTGTAACTACAGTACCACCTCTTCTCCAGTCCTACAGGTAGCTAGCACCTCCACCATGAATATCTGATATCCCCAAGGCCCTGTAACTACAGTACCACCTCTTCTCCAGTCCTACAGGTAGCTAGCACCTCCACCATGAATATCTGATATCCCCAAGGCCCTGTAACTACAGTACCACCTCTATCTGACTAAATAATATATTAAAAAAACAAGCAATTGTCTCGAATATTTCCAAAGCTTTTTAGTCCGGGAGTAGATTAGTCTGTGTCCGGGAAACCAGACCCTAGTGTCTGCTGGGTCCGATTCAGTATTACTGGCTCGCAGTGTTTGCTAGGTCAGTGTGATCTCAGGCAGGCAGTAAAGCTGAAGCTCTGGCCATTAGCGGCTCTTTAGAGGAGAACATCCACATTCAAATGTGATGTCCAGTGCTGAGATAGTTAAGATAGACAGACTCAGAACAGGGAGAGAGAGAGATCTTCACAGACGGATAGACACAGATGGCATTTCACCACCCCCATTTTCAATTATTTACCCACCACTACAGACACATTCTGACAAGTTAAGATGACCGCTGGGTTGTGTCCTGTATATGTCATTAACTTTAATTCTAGTCTATTGGCTGAAAGGAATCCGAATAAAAATGTCTATTTTTTACGCCCGTACTCTTCAAATGTACATGTTGATGACCAGTGGCCTTCAGATATATAATTGATTTTATTCTATTGAACACAAGGAATGAGGAGTATAAATGTCTTTGTTCTGTGTTTTTATTTCACTGCTTCTCTTCACTTTGTGGTTGCTGTCTGTCTGCCGGTTGTTGTCTGTTTGCAGGTGTCAGATGGAGTCTAACTGTAATAACTGACTGAGTGGCCCAATATCATCCTCCACACTCTCACTCACGCTGGATGCATCTCCATTTCATAAACAAAATGTTCAGAGGCTGGGGCCTCATTTTGATTAATGTTGCCATGACAACTACATAATTCATGAATTGTATTAGCGTTCCATTTGTCTTTTTCTGAATCCTAATTCACTGGGGCTTCGGTGGAGAGAAAAGCCTCTCTCTGCTTTTATCCTTTAGTGTCTGTTCTTTCCCCTTAATCCCTCCATCTACCCCCTCCCACCACCCTCCCCAGCCGAAATGCTGACGTGTTGCCCCCTTGGTGTGGGATGAAGGGAACCAGAATGGCCCTACAGTCGTGATGAACCTACAGGCCTTGTTTCTCATTTAAAAGATGCTCCCTCATCTGAATTGTCTAGCTAGCTCTACACTGACACCCATTGGCCAGAGGAGGAAATGTTGCTTGTCACCCCAGAAGAACAGAGACATCTCTTCAATAATATACACAAATAGAGAAACATGTCGTTTACAGTGTATGGAAAATGGATCAGAAATACTGTATTTATTAGAGACCTTTTACAAAAATCTGACAAAACATTTGAATTTGACACTTTTAATATGAGTCCCTATCTGGACTTAGATCAGATCTGTATGGAGAGGTCGGAGAGGTCGGATGTGTGCAAAGGATCATGGTATTTCCAGTTGAAGCAGAAAGGCAGTAATTCTCTCTTAGTCCTTACTGGACTGACAGCAGGGGTCTGAGTTGAGATGTCCTTCATTGTTGTCCCCACTCACGGCTAAAACCAAACACACACAGAGAGGTCCTGTCAAAACCAGTCACTTCACTTCAATTTGTCAGGGCTGGTCAGGGACATCAGTGACAGTTGGTACACAAATTCCCTCATGTCTAACCCCTACTACCTCTGTCCTCCCTTCCCTCTCCCCTATAGTCCACACCTCCCTCCTCACCTCCCCCCACACCTCCCTCCTCACCTCTCCCCTATAGTCCACACCTCCCTCCTCACCTCTCCCCTATAGTCCACACCTCCCTCCTCACCTCTCCCCTATAGTCCACACCTCCCTCCTCACCTCTCCCTATAGTCCACACCTCCCTCCTCACCTCTCCCCTATAGTCCACACCTCCCTCCTCACCTCTCCCTATAGTGCACACCTCCCTCCTCACCTCTCCCCTATAGTGCACACCTCCCTCCTCACCTCTCCCCTATAGTGCACACCTCCCTCCTCACCTCCCCCACACCTCCCCCACACCTCCCTCCTCACCTCTCCGTCTCTCCCCCCACATCTCCCTCCTCATCTCCCCCACAACTCCCTCCTCACCTCTCCGCCTCTCTCCCCCACACCTCCCTCCTCACCTCTCCGCCTCTCTCCCACCACACCTCCCTCTTCACCACCACTCCGCCTCTCTCCCCACCACACCTCCCTCTTCACCACCACTCCGCCTCTCTCCCCACCACGCCTCCCTCTTCACCACCACTCCGCCTCTCTCCCCCCACACCTCCCTCCTCACCTCTCCACCTCCCTCCTTACCTCTCCGCCTTTCTCCCCCACACCTCCCTCCTCACCTCTCTGCCTCTCTCCCCCACACCTCCCTCCTCACCTCTCTGCCTCTCTCCCCCACACCTCCCTCCTCACCTCTCTGCCTCTCTCCCCCACACCTCCCTCCCTCCTCCACCTCTCTGCCTCTCTCTCCCCACACCTCCCTCCTCACCTCTCTGCCTCTCTCCCCCACCTCCCTCCCTCCTCACCTCTCTGCCTCTATCCCCCCACACCTCCCTCCTCACCTCTCCGCCTCTATCCCCCCACACCTCCGTACTCACCTCTCTGCCTCTATCCCCCACACCTCCCTACTCACCTCTCTGCCTCTCTCCCACCACACCTCCCTCCTCACCTCTCCGCCTCTCTCCTACCACACCTCCCTCCCCACCTCTCCGTCTCTCTCCCACCACACCTCCCACCCCACCTCTCCGTCTCTCTCCCCACACCTCCCTCCTCACCTCTCCGCCTCTCTCCCCCACACCTCCCTCCTCACCTCTCCATCTCTCTCCCTCCACACCTCCCTCCTCACCTCTCCGCCCCTCTCCCCAACTCCTTCCTCCTCATCTCTCTCCTTCCCCCTCCCCTATAGTCCACACCACCCTCCTCACCTCTCCGCCTCTCTCCCCCACACCTCCCTCCTCTCCTCTCTGCCTCTCTCCCCCAAACCTCCCTCCTCACCGCTCCGCATCTCTCCCCCACTCCTTTCTCCTCATCTCTCTCCTTCGCTCTCCCCTATCTCTTTCCTTCCTCCTCATCCCTCCTTACCTCCCCCCACTCCCTATCTCCCTTCATCCTCACCTCTCTGCCTCCCTCTCTCTACCCCATTTCCCTCCACTCCCTCTCTCCCTTCCTCCTCACCTATTTGCCTCCCTCTCTCTACCCCATTTCCCTCCACTCCCTCTCTCCCTCTTCATCCATCTCACCTATCTCCTCCCCTCCCCTCTATCCATCACCTCTCCCCTCCTCACCTCTCCCTTCCTCCTCCATCACATTCTCCTGGCTGGTGGAGGCCATGGGTGTGGTTTTGGGAGTGAGTTTGTCTCTAGGGCTGATCTGCCCCTCCCAGATCACCGTGGAACCTCTATCTGCAGATTGTAGACGCTCGAGGGGTGAAGTCTTCTGGTCTCCGGGACTGAAGGACTGTGAAGCCAGCTTTCGACGGGAGCCGAGCTTTCGACGGTACCCCGAACTTGAACGCAGCGGCAGCCCACACAGCCCTTCCGTCTGGTCAGAGATACCCAGGGAGGGGGCACGTCGCAGGGAGGAGGGGGAGAC
This sequence comes from Oncorhynchus nerka, assembly GCF_034236695.1. NCBI lineage: Eukaryota > Metazoa > Chordata > Actinopteri > Salmoniformes > Salmonidae > Oncorhynchus > Oncorhynchus nerka. Next base: position 20,662,314 of record NC_088400.1, read on the forward strand.
GGGGGCACTGCGGGGGTCTGGAGGAGTGGAGAGAGAACAGAGGGGTGAGATATAACAGGGGGTAGGGGGAGGGGGAGGGGGAGGGGGAGAGACAGAGACAGAAAGAGAGGGAGTGATTTGTAGTGATTTGAGTTTGTGTATAATAGTGTCTGTGGTCTCTCACTGAGTTGTTCAGTGTCTGTCTGTCTGTCTGTCTGTCTGTCTGTCTGTCTGTCTGTCTGTCTGTCTGTCTGTCTGTCTGTCTGTCTGTCTGTCTGCCTGCCTGCCTGCCTGCCTGCGTGCGTGTGTGTGTGTGTGTGTGTGTGTGTGTGTGTGTGTGTGTGTGTGTGTGTGTGTGTGTGTGTGTGTGTGTGTGTGTGTGTGTGTGTGTGTGTGTGTAGTCTCACCAGTCCCAGCAGCAGTCTGTGTGTTTGGTGGGTAGTCTGCACTGTCAGCCAGGTTCTCTATACTGCCAGCAGCGTAGACCGGAGCACGTCCCTCTCTCCCTCCTCCTTTAGGCTTAATCAGCTTCTTCATCCTGTCTGCTATCCAGTTGGACTTCCTACAGACAGGAGGGAGGGAGGGAGGAAAGGAAGGAGAGATAGCGAGGGAGGGATGGAGAGAGGGAGATCATGATCAATGGGAAGTGAGAGAGATGTAGGGGGATACAAAAAGAAGGATTTGGCCTTTGTCTGTGTGTCTGCATGTGTGTCTGCATCCAAACACTGTAGGAGTCCAGAAGAAACGCTGCAAAGACCACAGTAAGGACCTATTGGAGAGATGTGATGTGTGTGTGTGTGTGTGTGTGTGTGTGTGTGCGTGTGTGTGTGTGTGTGTGTGTGTGTGTGTGTGTGTGTGTGTGTGTGTGTGTGTGTGTGTGTGTGTGTGTGTGTGTGTGTGTGTGTGTGTGTGTGTGTG